>NW_020455647.1:336421-400958 GCF_003342845.1 Nothoprocta perdicaria
GGAAGGAAGGAAGGAAGGAAGGAAGGAAGGAAGGAAGGAAGGAAGGAAGGAAGGAAGGAAGGAAGGAAGGAAGGAAGGAAGGAAGGAAGGAAGGAGTCTCCATCCTTGCAGACAGATATCCAGAATCCAACTGAACACAACCCTAGGCAGCCTGTTCCACATGACCCTGATTGAGCAGGGGGATCGTACAGCTCTTGTCCAGCAGTCCCTCCTTACCCCAAATTTTCTGTTAGTTTATAGAAAGCAAATTGTAGAAGAACAAATTTAAGAGACCCAAAATATCTTGAGCCCTAATCCAAGCATCAATTGAATATTATTAGCAGAACCATTTTGTGGAAGTGCTTGGGTAGTGATTTGGTTTTGCTTTTATATGTTTACAGTATGGCAGCAATTAGTAATTTTAGTGAATAAACAAGATAACAACTGCTTAACAGCAGAAGGTGGAAAGAAAGAATTCATCAATACTGCTGTACTCCCACTCCCTTTGTCCCAGTCACATTATCACAGTCATATGCCATAATTGGAAGTTAAGGCAGCAGCGATTTTTTACATAGCATAAAGGTAAACAAACAGCAACCATTAAATAAGAAACATTGCACCACATTAAGATTAACAAAACTAATAATGCTGACCAGGCCAGCACTCAAATCTTTTCAACCGCAAATAATCTTCCATCCTGACACGGAACGGAAAGGCACCTAATTCTCCAGCATGTCCTTAATAGAAGAATTGCCACTTCTTCCCAAATAATCATTGTCTGAGAGAGTTCCTTTATACTTGGAAATATTGTTCCATTGTCCTCTGCCAAATAAGGTTCCCCCACAATGAAGAAGAGCCTGCTAGAGGGCTCTTAACTTTGTTCCAAATGATAACTCTTGTATTTCAGATATACCGTCCTGCAGTTGTCCAAACACAAATGTTCCTTAAATGGCTGTCGGGTGCTCTTGTTCCGTTATCTTAAAGAAAAAGTATATCTAAATATTTTTGAGATTTTCTACAACTTAAAACTAAGAATTATATAAATTCTTTAAATTCACACTTAAGGTTTTTCTTCTAGCAAACTTTGCAGGAAAATTACTCCAGAGAAGAGGGTGCAAGCTTGATTTTGTTTGAAACATTATTTCCCTTTGTGTTAAGTTCAATCAGGTGCTTCACAAAGTGAGTAAGAATTCAAATGAAGAAATCAAACCTTAGAGGAAAATGTATATGAGAACCCTTTACATCAGTAGGAACCTGAAGGTATTTTCATTTAGATAAGGAATTGTATAGGAACTTTTTTCTCATTCTTCTAATTTATGAGATAAAGAATCGTAATTTCAGTGAGATTGTAAAAGAGCATGAACACTGACCACAAAGACTGTAGATTCAGCTGTAAAGCTCAAATACCAAATCAAAATCATCCATAACTTGAGAAAACTTCTCTACCTATTTTCAGGTAGAGGTGAAACATACATGTACAAAATGGAAAAAAATAAGACTTTCACTCTACTAAATCATTATTAGTATTATTACTTTAATTATTTAATGCATCATGACTGTATAAAGACAGGTTTACAATGCTAAAATTACAATAATGTAATGTAAAGAGCAAATATCTCCTATCTAGTCTAGTAGCTAGGATCTTCCAGCTTGTGTTTGGTTTGCATGGCATTTCTCTCACAAGCCCTGTGAATCTTCTTTTCTAGAATAGTTGACATTCCACTAACATTGGGAGAGCACACTTCCTCCTAATGTTGGTTTAAAGCCTACGGACCTAGAGAGGGAGTTGAAAGTCAGAGACAGAAGCATCTCTGAAGTGTAATTTCTTCAAGAAGTATGGACAGTTGGACAGAATTTTGCGGGATTGCAATGTGGCCTGTACTCCGTTAGCACCATTTCAAATCCTTTTACCTTCTTCGTGTAAATGACCACAAATGGCCAAGTTAAGGTCGTTTGACTAACCTTATTGCACTGACTACTTCTGCTTGGGTTTTATGGCACAAACCTTCCTCCTTTCTCCCTTCCATTCACCTCTGATGTAAATTTCTTTACAGACAGGAAAGACAGAAGACTGAGGTAGGGGAACAGAAGACATCTGTTCCAGAGGTGTTCCAATGCTCCTCTGGTATACTTGCTAAGCCTTTTTAACCTATTTATGTTTATAATTTGGATGCATGACAGATATCACTCACTGTTTATTTTAAAAATAAGTTTTTGATAAAAGTACCTAGTTTGCTGTATGACTGTTGTAGCCAGTACAGAGCTATGGCCCATCTTTAAAATGTGAATAATGACTCACTGTTCCCTTCTAAATGTTTTGAAGTGAGCAGATGAGCATTTCATATAGGACCTATGTTCCTATTTTGAAACATCCCTGCAATATTGTTTGCTTGCAAAGAAACAAAGGTTACATGTTTCAAAAGTTTGCTCAGTAAGTACTTACAAGCTGCACATTGTTTTTCATTACCAATGATTTGTTTCCTTGCAGAACAACTTCTTGTAAAATATTAAACATAGTCAAAGTGACTAATGCACTTTTTTAATCTAAGAATTACACCATTAAAATTTATGAGGCACGCAATTTTGATTTCTGCCGACAATAGTCAAAACTTGTGTATAAAGATTAATTACTTATAAAGTAAAACACAGCTTTTTAAAATTAACATTAAAATTGCATCTGCACTGTTTATTGGATTTTATTCTACTCTCTTTATGTAAAAGACTTTTAGTGGACATGTGGTAGAATTTTATACAGCTGACACAAATGCACTGTATGGGTTGACTTTTGTCTGAACCAGGAAAAAAACACAGTATTTTGTGATTTTGATTCTTATATATTATACCCTATGTGTATCCAACCTAAGAATATGAAAAAATATATAGAATTTTTAAATTATATTATACTATTGTGAATTATCTCATACATCACAAGGCATTCATATCTGATATAATTTTTAACAACTCTGTCGAAGTCTTCTTTAAAAGGTCTCTTTTTAATCACATTGTAACGTTTGTATTGCCTGTTGGTTTGTTTTACTGACAGAAAATATTTATTTCCTTTACTATACCAAGACTGCCCTCTAGAGTCTTTTTGGGCCAAATTAATATCTGGTGTAAGTTCTCTCTCTTCATACTAGTATTTTACAGGCCCCAATCTAAATGATACAACGCTCACTTGAAAAAATGGATAATACTGTTTCCAGACAGGGATGTAAGTTTTCTTCACTTGCCATGAGCTCTGATAACTCATCACAGAAAAAAAAATCAAAAAAAGTATCCTCTTTACTACATGTATTTAGGATTTTAACTAAGTCTTAAAAGGTGATGAAAAAAGATGGAAAAAAAAGAATAGTGGTTCTTTCTTATTAAAACCACATGAGAGAGGTACATATCCATAAAGAACAACAGGGAAATGCAAGTAGGATAACTGAATTAGGTTGGAAGTTGTTCTTCCTTTTTTTTTTTCTGTCTATTAAAAAGCAGCATTTCTCTCTTCTGAGGGTTGGATTAAACTTTCAGAGAAGTCAATGGCAAGCCTTAAGTAATCAGGGAAACAGAATTATTGTGCTGATTGCCAGGAGCATTTGTCTTCAGACGTTAAATTAGTAATGGGTATCTAGTTCAATAAACAGTTGTGTTTCCCATTAAATTGTAGCTCTAGTGCTGCTTCTTATTACTTAAGAATATATTATGCCAAAAAAAAAAAAAACAAAAATAGAAAGGAGTGCAAATGTGAAGTAAACACATTTGATACCATTTTAAAGAAGTGTGCCATGAAGTGAAACGAAAGAGCACACACTTTAAAACATACACCATCTTTTCAGCTTGAAAGAATATAATTTCCCAGGCACAAAATAAGGTCCTCTTTTTCCTCCCTCAAAAAAATGAATTCTCACCTTTCATATGTCACAACTCTCAATAGAAATGCCTGATTTAAATAGGTTTTGCTTTGAATTTACTAAAAGTTCTGAGATAAATCTGAGATAAATAGCCCAAACAACTTAACTGAAGTTGGCTTCACTAAGATAAAGCCAGAAGAATTTGGCCCTATACTGATATTTAGAGCAGATGCACATGTACCTGAAACATGGCTTTTATTGAATTATTTACTAGAATCTGCATTTATTCAATAAGGTTGCTCTTTATTCTGATTTTTTTTTTCTGTAGGAAGTAACAAAAAATCAATTTGAACCACAATGAATGCCTCTGAACTAGAAATTGATTTTTTCCGCTATAGTTTTGTTTGGAATAAACCCCAATTACTCTATCATTTTGTGTTGTATGGTCCTAACTTCTAGTAATGTCATTTAGCAGAGACATCTGAGCCTGTTCTCTTGTGAACGCTAGTGCACAGCTATTCTGGGTAGCCCTGACTGTACAGAAAGAATCACAGGCAATCATTCTGGATGTCTAATCCTAATTTCACCCTTTGAGAGCAGGGCACACAGGGGACACAGACTGTACAAAGACTATTGCTTTATTTGGGCAGGTTACACACTATCTGGGAAATATTTCATTAGTATAACAAAATGAAACAAATGATAAGCATTACACATGGTATAGATTTAGCATTGCAGAGTCTAGACTTAAATTTAGAAAGTCACCTATCACATAAATTCCTTTTTCTTTTTCTTTCTTTCTTTCTTTCTTTCTTTCTTTCTTTCTTTCTTTCTTTCTTTCTTTCTTTCTTTCTTTCTTTCTTTCTTTCTTAATCTATAAACAGTGTTTGGAGTTTAATCCAAAGGCTGTTGCAATCTTTCCATTTATGTGGTGTGGCATCTCACCCTCTGTATACTAGAGATGGCAGAAATCAGTCTAGACCATCTCTGATATTTACATAGTTCTATAATTACAGGACATTGAATGAAGGACCTGAAAGCCTCTAATTGCTACTGCTGCAGGGAACTGACTGAATATCACTTTTTTTCATTACTCTCCTTGGCAATAATGGGAAGAACTTCTATTTTTTTTTTCACTGTCTTTTCTAAATAATCTATTAATTAGTCTCCTATTACTCTTTTGGGTTTGGATACATTTTCTCTTACTATTCCTTGAAGGTATTTGCAGTGGTTCTCAACACAGAGATATGCTTTTACCTTTTAAGGAGTATTGATTTTTTTAATCTTCTAATTTTGTTGCCTTCACAATGGTCATTTTTGACTATTAGTTCATAAAAGCAGAAGCACAGAGGAATTCTTATTTAGGAAAAAAAAATCTCTGCATTAATTCTGTTGCAACTTACAACAAACATTTTTTTCCTCTCTTACCTCTATCATGATCCTAATTTCACAAGTAATGTATTGTTTGTTCGATTCAGGTGCTAAACCAAGCAGCTGTTATGTTAGCACTGTTTAGACAGATGAGAGGCTTTTTATACAGCCACTAACTTTAATATGTCCAAGAGGGATTTGAGCTAGAGATTTCTACTTCATTGAAGAGCATCTTAGCCATTCGGCTATGTTATACATTGAAGCACCATTTTGCCCATTTTACCAGTTCCCAGTCAGTAGTTTTCACTTTGCTCTGCTTTCACTGCAAAACTTGGTGGGTGCTTACCAGGAGAATGGAACTATGGTGTTTTCATAAATATTTGATTTTATACAATATTTGATGGTTTTAAACAAGAAAATACTGTAAAAGGTAGGGATTAAGAATTTTTTTGTCCCCTTTCTCCAAATATGACCTATCTCAGTGATTAGGGCACTGTTTAAGCGTAAGACTTATCTGTACTACACTCAAAAGGGTATTGGATGTACATGGTTAGTTACCCAAACTAATGATTGAACCACTGCAGATGGGTCCAATGGGAGTTTCAGCTGCTCTGGTGTGGCCTCAGTGCAGAACTGACCATATCGACCCCATCTCTGTCTTTGCACTCTTTGTGCCATTACAGCACCCCAATGACTAGTCCATTCAGGGAGCTGATTCAGGTGAAACTCTATAAAAAGCAGTGGTTAAGTTTTGGACAGATTAGCTTTCAGAAAAGAATCACTTCCATATGTGCAAAGAAGAGAAAAGGGATGTGTGGCCTAAGGCTGAGGTAGAGGGGAGGGCAGTAACTTTTAGTGACCTCAGCTTAAGTAAAACAGCATCCTCAAACATCATGAACAAAATCAGCAGGCAGTGATTGCTAAAAGAGGAGGCCTTGTCTCTGATATTCTTTGTTTTCAAAAAATTTGTCTATAGAGAGTTCAATATTTCTGTGTTTAAATACGGAAATAAGTAAGTTGCCTTTAAAAGTACCTATCATTCAGATGGTCTTGATGACACACTTGGACTATGTTAACATTTCAACCATGTTAAGTTAGAAATTAAGCTACAAATGTGATATATTTAGAGAGAGGTATCACCAAATTACTTTTCAAATGGGACAGATAAACCACTCTCCAATTTGGAATCATCAGCAAACTTGCTCTCAGGCACTCTGTCCCTTCATCGAGGTTGCTGATGTATAAGCTGAACATGATTGGGCCCAATATTGACCCCTGGGGCACAATGTGTGCTAGCTGCAGCCCTCCAACTAGACTTGTGTGCCACTGATCACTTCCCTCTGAGAATGCCTTCCAGTCAGTTCTTGATCAGCCTCGCTCTCCTCTCATCTAACCCACACTTACTGAGTTTACCTATGAAGATGTTATGGAAGATAGTGTCAAATGTATTCCTGAAGCCAAGGCAGACAACATTCACTGCTGTCCCTTCATCTACCCATCCAGTCATTCCACAATAGAAAGCGATCAAGTAGCTTAAGAATTATTTCCTTTTTGTGAATCCTTGCTGAACATTATGGCACAAGACCATCAAAAGGATAAACCAAAGCACAAATTGAAAACTAGGACCTACATGGTGGATGTGCCCCACTGGTTCCACCAGCACGGAAGGCGTATTTAGGAATATGTCTCTAGAAACGATGTATGCTGTATTCCTCTGACTTCATTCTGAGTCTGTGTACTGGTGACATGAGAATTAAACCAGATCTTTGAATGATTAAAGCTTGTATATTTGAAATCAGTTTCGTCAAACAAGTTTAAAATGGCTAGAAGGTAAGTTCTGAAATGCACCATGAAAATGGTACATTCTCTGTAGCTTTGATTCCACTTGAAGTACTTATGTTTTTTTGAATGTATACAGACTCTCCAGTAAATTTTGATTTTTTTTTTCAGAATCTCCTTTAGGCTTTCTTTAAAGATCTTTCTGACTTCTTCCCAGCTATCAGAGTAATCAGAACAATGGATATCATTCAGTCCCTGAATTTTTGATCCATTATTTTTTCAGTCCCAGAGGACCAACTGGTTAACCTCCTAGGCAGTCTTTCACAACTGATGCTAAATTTATGGTCCTGCAGTTCTCAAAATGCTTTCACTGCATAAGGTTCAAATACACCGAATGCTAAGAATAATCCTGATTTTGCAGTTACTCCTGGTATTTTCCCACAGACTGTCATGATACCTGTGTGACAGTTCTAGCTGTACAAGGTACAGGAACTGAATTGCCAAGCACAAAGGCCCTGAAGTAATTAGCTTTTACAAAATTTGTGTCTGTACTAACTTATTTTTTTCTTTTTTGTATCTATAAGACATGATATTTGTGCTTCCCATTTCTGTCCAAATTTTGTATCCACTTTTTCTTTTTCTCCTAGAGTGATGAGGTGTGTGCAACAACAATCAGGAATAGTCCTCTGGTACGAACAACTCCAAAGACAAACAAATAAATCAGTAAGCTGCAGTGTCAGAAAGCATGGTAGAAGTTGCATGCCTTTGGTAAAAAATGGGGTTTTTTTAACATTATTCTCACCATAAAAAATAATCTGTCTTGTCCTTTAGTAAACACAGATTCTTGGAATTTGGTTTGATAAATACTTATTGCACGCTGTATCGTTTTCTTTCTATGTCTATATTTTTTTACGTATTCCTTCAAAAACTCTCCTAAGAGATATGTTGAGATATATTTCCAGGCCTGAAATTGTTTTACAACACTTTTTTTTTTTCATTCTTAAAAACAGGAATTACATTTACTATTTTTCAATCATATTATTAGTCATCACAGCACCAATTCTTCTGATATCATTTTCCTCATCTAATATCTTTTTTTTTTGAAAAATATCTCCTGTGAGATTTAAGTAGTGATTCCTTTGCCAATCCTTAGAGAACTCTGAGATTATTCCATTTCCCCCAACCTGAAAGAAATAAAGTTTCTTGAATGTTGTTCCTATCTTGATTAGAGCTACTTATACTCCCTAAACCTGATCATCATTTTCCATCCTCACTTTGCTCCCACTAAAATATCACATTGTTTGAAACGAAGTATTCATTTAGTTTTCAGGTAGAATTGGAAAACATAGGGATTAATTGCTAACTATATAGCAGCTTTACTTCTTTAATCTTTTGTTATTTGTTTTATTATTCTTTATTAGGCGTGCTTCCTCTCTGAATGATGATTTTTAGAAATTCAGAGGTTATTGTTACATTTCCAGACTGCTGAAACATAGTCTTCTTGTCTAGTCTTTCATGCTTTTTAAATAGGTTTCCACTTGTCCTTGGTATCCTTTTTAAGATGACTGCTCTTAGAATAACATCCTCTTAATCCAATTAGCTCTGGAGTTCTTTCTCATGATTTTTTTTTCCCATTTGCTTAAGATAAATTTGTGTAGGCACATTAGATTTAATATTGAAGATCCTGATGCCTTATTGCAGATGGATTCACTATCCAGTTTGCTCTGTTTATTTAGGTTTACCTTTTACCTTAGTCACAAATTTATTGATATCCTTAAATTTAGTTAAAAATGAATTGATTTGTTATCACTAAGCTAAGTTTTCATTACATTGGTAATTTTTTCTTAAAGTTCTTATCGCTGATCCAAAAAGATGTTCACTTGTATGCATGAGAATGTCTTTATCATAGCATCATTCTTAGCATTTATTTGGCACTTCTCACATTTTTGTTGTTCCTCCTCTGCAAAACTATCTTCCAAAATCTGTTCCATATCAGGTCAATATTGCATGTCTTTGTTCCTAACAGAAGCTACCACTGTTACATGGCCCTAGGATTTATACTGTATCTGATGTCTGTAGATACTGTAATTTCAGTAAAAAATAAAAAAATCCTTTATTATCTGATATTTTCTACCTGTAGTGATAATCCATTCATATCACTGCTCAGTTTTCATTTTAATAACCTAATTGATCTCTTCAGGTTTCTTCTTTTAGGGTATTTTCTCCATGTTCTTCACATCCTTTCAAAAATATAGACAGAACAAGGGGAGACAATTATTTGGTATCAGTCTTAGAGCCATTTCTATTCCTAGTGCAACTTTCTTTTCTCCTCTTTATATACTGAACAGTCTTATTAGCTGTTTGTCACTCTTTGTTGTGTAATCTGGAAGATATTCAAGTGAGGAGCTAGGCTTAGGAGATAGAACTGTAGCACTGTGCTGCTTGGCTGCACCTAGTGCGTGTCATACACTTGAAAGAAACATTACTGTGGTCTCTGATAGGTGACTCACCTGAATGAAGGAAAAACACTATGACAGTAACAGCTAGTGAGTGTGAGTCAAAATTAATATTGCACAATGAAAAATCCAATTCCTTGAATTTGTAATTGCTTGCCAATGAAAATATAAGATTATGGTTGTCAGATGCTCTACACTTTTTAGTACTTGAAGCATTATGTTTGTGCATTCTGAACACTACAGAAAATAGTTCCATCTCCAAATGCATAATCACAAACAAAAACTTAAACTTTCATAAACCCTACTAGGGAATATGCAGTCTTTTACAAATAAGGTCAGTGCCAAGAGCTGCATGTCATTTCTATACTGTACACCAGTATTCAAAATAGAGCCCAGTGTAACCAGTGTTGTGATTTTTACTGCCTCTCTCTAGGGACTTCAGTTTATTGTGAAAATGCATGCACAGAGCCAAGACTATTTCAGGGTGAAGAAAGAAAAGTTATGTGAAAAGATTCCTGAAGTTTGGGAACAATATCACTGTTTTAACAGCTATGTAATGTATATAGCACCTTCTTCGTTTTGTGGCTGTTGAAAAATCTCAGAAACAATAATGTTTTTGTCTGCTGCATTTTTTTATGTTTTCAATAAAGCAACATGACTTACCTTATGTTTAACTTCAAAGTATAAGTGCATGCTGTAACAAATAAATGTAAGCGGTGTAGGCTGAAGCTCTGGGACACGTATTACTTATGCATATCTTGTTGGTAACAGAACATAAATACTGCACTAAAGTCTCCATTTGTAATTTGTGCTGAACGTTTCTGAACGTATGAAATATGAATTACATTTTGTAATGGCCCTTTGTGTTGAGGTCTAGTGGGAAAATATTGTTCTCCATGAGACAAAGTAAATTGCAATGATTCCTGAAGGGACTTGACTTTTGTACAAGAAAATACATTTAATCTGACATAGTTACTCTAATGATCTCTCATGTTATCTTTTATTGAACACAAAATGAGGTACAGCCATCAAAGTTTAGCATACTACTGAGTGCACTATCATTAGATTACCAATATGAAGCTAAAGGGAATTACTCCAACAGAATTTACTTAATTCTACACACTTCTAGGGACTCACCAATTTAGTAGTAATTTAGTAGAAACTTCTGTTTAAGGAAGGAAGGGCATGACTTGCAAAATAAAATATTAGAAATATTTACACCCCAAAAATATTAAAAGCAATCATTCTGCCTTTACATGTATGAGGCATCAAGGGATCTCTTAAACTTTTCTTAAGAGAAATCTAAGAGAAGATCTTATTACTTTCTTTAGCTACCTAATGGACAGTTACAGTGAAGGCAGAACCAAACTGCTCTTGGAGATATGCACCAAAAATATGAGGGGAAACAGACATAATTTGCAGCAAGGTGAATTCCAAATATACATTAGGAAAAAAGTATTTCACAGTGAGGTCAGAACAGGTTGTCTAGAAGCATGTGAGATTTCTATCTATTAGGATACATAAATTCAGTGGGAAAGACCATATGCAACCCATTTACACTTCCAAGTTAGATCTTCCTTCAGAATCAGTCCTACTCTGACCAGGGCTTTTTACCATCTGAAGTCCATTCCAGTCTGTATTATTCTAAGATTCTGGGATTTGTTTTGTTGTTTGATAGTTATATCTATTATGTGAAATCACATCTCAAATATGCTGAAGTATATTTGTCTGTAATAGATGTTCTGAAGATACACACATATATAGTTCCATATAGTTTCCCTTCATCACTTCCTCTGAGTACTGTGTGCAGTTCTGGGCTTCTCAGGACAAGAAAGATGTGGAACTTCTGGAGAGGGTCCAGCATAGGGTGACAAGGATGATTAAGGGACTGAAACATCTATCATATGAGTGAGGTTCACTAAAAAACTAAAGATTCATCATCTAAAGATTCCATCATAAAGCAGCAATACAGAACTAATCAACAGTTTCTCAGTTTGGAGTACATTTTCATGCCTTCACATACCTGGCTTTATTTCATGTGTGATAGTGCCAATGACTAACATTGGCTTTCATAACAATGTCCTTTTAATGTGTTATGCTTACTCTTAATAATAATCTTAATCTAATTACTAATCTTAATCTTATTCTAATACTCTTTTTGCAATAGTTATTTTTTGACAGTTAGTTTTCAAGTTGCTAAAGAGTTTCAAGGGTCAGGAAGAACTTTTTGAGAAACTTGAGAGGGACAGGAAGCAGGTATGTTAGACAAAGAGACACAGTCAATTTAGAAGATGCATAGTTGTTCTGTTCTCTTTTCCCATACAAGTGTAATGCTCTTGAGAAGATTAAGACAGAAACTTTTCTATGTACATTGCAGTCTGTCTCCATTATGAACCTGGCTTTATATTTCTTTATTATATTGCTGTTGACTCCTTATTTCATTTTGATTTTGTTATTTCTGAATCAGAAGGCAAAAGCAGAAAGCTTTGTGTATTTAAAAAGGAAATTATTACATGTTACCCAGGTTCTTTTTAAATGAACCTCAGTTAAAAGTTGGCTTAACTAGATGTAAGAGGAAATGGCCCCACAAATCACATCTGTGGGTATCAACGATACATCTCCAAGAGCCAGCACTCCTTTTTCTTTACTAGTACCTTCTTTTCACCGTAAACCTGGAACTGGCCCATCCATGCTCTTTGTACTTCTGGAGCAAGCTCTTTTTCAGTTGACATGTCCTGCTGAGAGTCTCATGGCCTCACACCAAAAATGATTCTGGGAGCAAAATCATTTCCAAAAGCATCATAAGGATGAACAAGAACGAAAGCCTGTGAGTAAATCAGAAAGTGAACCCAAGTCACAGCACAGACAGCCTAAAGGGACATCTACATAGATGTGCATAATGTTCATTCTGAATCCTGAAACTGTGCAGTGACATTATCATGGCATCTGCTTAACAGCTTCTAATCTAATATACTGATATTTCCCTTGAATATTTCTTTGGTCTCTTGCATTTTGCAGCTGAGAAGCTTCCAAACTAGAAGTGATATTTTTTGTGCTTAATAGTCCTTGCAGGATTTTTCTTACAAGAGTTTGTCTAAAAACTCCTTGAACTTCTAAGAACTGTTGTACATATAGTACTTGTGGCAGTAATTTCCACAGTTTGAAGAACCTCAGCATGCATCCATTAACTGATTGCAGTATGAATTTGAAAAATGCATAGTTACTTCCCTACATCATGACAATTACCTTTTTTTTTCCCCGTGGGCAAGTCAAAAATTCTCTTTTCATATTTAATAAAACTGAATATTAATAAACTGAGAATTTAGTAAAAGTTTACTGTTATTTGACAACCATAAATACTAATTTAAACTAAATTTAAAAGTGACAGTTTTCTGTCAGGACAAAGTTCATAGGAGGAGGTAACATTTTAATAGACCAACAAGTCTAATAAAAGTTACATCTATTTAAAATCTTTCCCAAACCACACAAGATACGAATTATCAGCAATAGAATTCATCAGGCTGATTGAAGTTTCTCCACAGCAGGCCCAATTCAGCAGTCCTCTTTTCTGCAGAGCACAAATACACTCAACTTCAGTTGCATATCATATTATGTAACTCAGATTAAGCACATGTCTAAATCATTTGGAACAAGTAGGCAACTAGCACAAAAGAGCTGGAATCTTAAGAGTGGAGGTAATTTTGAAAAAAGTCTTGGAAGCAAGAATCCCGGCAAAGAAGTATAAATGAAAATCGAGGCCGTTAAATTAAAAGAAAAAAAAATCAGCAGTATTAAAGAAAATCTACTACATGATTACAGAATTGGCAATACAATATATAGAATTAATAAACAAGTCGTTAAGAATCTACTGAATTAATAATACGGATTTGATATTAAGAAAATTTAAAAATTGTCAAGGAACACTAAGTATAAGGAAAGCCTTATTACAATCCATCTTAAAGACAAAGTCATATACTTTTAACTAATAAGCAGTAACAAAAGAAATCCCAATAGTTGTTACAAATCCATTTCTATCAGAAGGCGATAGAGTTTGCCAATCTTGATGAATAGTCAGATGTATAACATTTGAGGATTTTAATTTAAATGCAGGATTTTGCATTCATATTTGAATATTTATCATCATCAGGAATATTTTGAATTCATGTCCTTATTTTTAACAATAATGACAGAAGATTTTAAATAATATCAACTGAATTTAAACATTCAATCAGCAGTTCTGGTTCTGATTCTGTAGCTTTTCAAGGCATTGCCTGGAAAGAAATAGCTGGTGCTAGTTTTAATAGCTACTAGAACTGCAAGGAAAATGCTTGACAGGACAAAAATCACTGTGGTATGAATATTTCCAAAGGACAGGTAGAATGGCCTGAATATATATAGGCCAATAAGTCTTATGTTGATATCACACACAATAATATAGTTATTGACCTATAAGTCCTACCAATAAAGGATTAAAGAGCAGAAGTACAGTGGAAGCAGATCACCGATGCAGGTCACTGACAAGTCTGCATCACTTCACTCAGCAACACTGTATGTTCTTGCCAGCATGAACCCAACCTTCCTCCTTTTGCAAAGCTTTTCCAGCATAGAATGTCAGTCAAAAACCTCTAAGTGATCAAACAAAATAGCACTAAAACAAAGCAATGTAGAAAGAGCCAGTGGCTTTGCTACAGTTTTAGGAACGCAACCTCATCAGTCTTGGCTGGTGCTTGGTGACCTTTTCCACTGCTTCTCCTGTGCTGTTTGCCGATGAAGTAGTGCAAAGCAAGGACAATGCACGGACTGCTCAACTGTTAGTTGATACATGGAAGAGTGGTGACAATATGAAACAAATTGAATATCAGGATGAGCAAAGAGATTGCATTTACACATTAATGAAACCGTCATGTTTTAATGCACATTAACTTCACACTAATCAAAACCTCTGATCTAAAATATCACAGTTACAGAGAGCTTTGCATTATATAGAACATAGTCGGGGCCACTGGCTATTTGATAATATCTAACACTTCTACAAATGTCCTATATTTCTTCTTCCTTTGAATGCTAAAAATGTGAGCTCACATGTGAGCTCAAATGTGAGCTAACAACTGGAAAGACTTTACTTGTTGGCACCTCAGATATGTTCTTTGTTCAAATATGCAAAAGACAAAGTGATGCACATCCTATATATAAGACTTACTAGTTTCTGTAGCTGTGATGCTTACACATAAAATGTTCTTTAAAAAATAATGAGATAAATCCATTCTTGCAATGCTTTCTATTGTTATGTTTTTATTTTAGCTAGAAGAAATGATAGGCTGACTTAAAATTTCAATCACTTTTATTCAATACTAACACTGATTTAAAAACAGCATTACAAAGATTTGCAGAAGCAGAATATGGCTCCAGACAGGACTTTTAGTTGTCCAGTAAGATATTCATAATATCTACCTGCCGTGCCAAGAAATGAGGCACGTGGTACAGAGAGTTCAGTTCAATGGCAGGAGTGCTAAACATAGTAAGAATTTGCTTATTCTGAATATATTCTGACCTCTGATCCTATTCTGATCCTCTGTTGTCTAGCAAAACACAAAAAGAATGGATAACATTGCAGGTAAATGCCCAATGACAACTGCCAGGATTAATGTGACAAAGCTTTGCATTGAGATAGACCTACTTGCTCCATATTCTGCTAATGGATCAAACAAAGAGCTGTACAAGTTGTTACAGCAGAGGTTAATGCATCTAGTAAAGAAACTGTAGATTCTAATCTCCTAACAACAGCTTATAGGTAAAAGTCTCTTTTTGACCATTCCTAGGACAATGATATCAAAAATCTTATTGGTGGTATTCACTTTAGCTCAATAACACCATAAACACATTCAGTGCAAGCAGCTTACAGTTGAGCAGAAATATGACTTGTTTTGTTAATTGTATCTCATAAAGTTAAATGCTCTCTGCACGTCAAGGTAAGATAAATCTTTGTTTTAAGATTTAACTTGTTTATAAGCAACATTCAAATTTCCTTGTAGGAAAGAGAAGTTTGTTTTGTCTGTGTTGACTAAAGACTGATCACTCAATCTTCGACTGAAAATGAGTATGCAGAGATATATATTCATTTTGTTTCAATCTAATTTTTATTCAAGCAATGATTTATCTTAATGTGAAAGAATTTTTTTTACATTTAAAATTTATTCCCATGAGAATTTCCATATGACCCATCTGTGCCAGATATTGTAGCTTTTTCCCTCTCTTCTGTATAAAAGTGTGACGGTCATGAACTGCAGTCTCAGGGTGAATGAACAGACCTTGCCAGCCTTATAGAAGAAGGGAGAACTTCTGGTCACATTCAGGATAAGGAGCACTCTCTGCTTCCAAATCTCTGCTCCCAAGTCTGCTCCTGGGAGGACTCTGGGGAACAAGCCTGGATTTGCTGTGTCTCTAAAGATGGAACTGTCCAGCACACAAAGTACTGTGGCCTCATGAACTGACTAGCTAACAAAGCAACATCTGAGAAGTCATGTTTCTGAGTTCTCTACATGACCTAAACCCTTTTGATCTGGACCATTCAACTATCTCTTTAAGACCCTACTTTCAATCTAAGTTAATAAATTTAATAGGGTCAGGGATAGATGAAGTCTTGCTGGAATATATCACCTCTACTATAATGGAGTTCAAACAGACAGATTACTTTGATCATAGTCTTCTATTCCATGTTGAAGAACAAGCCAGGAGACCAACTCATAATATACTGGCTATACAAAACTCAGCTATATGTAATGGCGAGACTCTGTGTGTCTTGGATCCAGTTTAGCAGTTCTGGTTCAGAAGAATGAATAATTTAGATGAGTCACGGACCAAAAACTTCTAGCAAAATATAACTTCCTGGTCATCCTAGCAACAACTTGAGATTTATCAAGTATCATCTTCAAGATGATCAAGAACCTTCCCAAAAGCCGATATAGAGAAGATGGTGGACATACGTACTGTGACCCCATGTTCATTTTATTATTTATTATTGAATACAAGAGATCTCAGTCTTTCCTTGATCAATTATCTATGCTCCTTCAGGAAGCATATGGAAACATAGAACAGTAAGTTCAGGATATGCCAAGATATGTGGCTGAATGGGAATGAACCTGCCCTGACTTGCCCTGGACTCAGAGCTTACCTATGTGTCCAAACAATCCCTGCAGCTAGTGGGAGCCTCGAAATGGGCACTCATAATCCTCTCCACACCTAAAACTCCTTATTCCTTCTTACTACCGGCCCTACTGCTCCTTCTTAACCTCACCCCCTTATCCATCGTGCAGTAACAGCAGAAGAATCAGTCCGGTATCTTCATTCTGAGTCTAGGAACATATGGAGTATGGTAAAAGCATAATTCCTTTGAGATTGTAGCATACTGACTGCTTTTCACATTATGGCCAGACTCAATCTGGACACCAAGATGTTAATGCAAATGTGAATGTGTCTATGGCTTGCATAAGAATTGGTTCTAGAAGATATTCACATATATATATGCATGTGTAAAGCAATAGGAGAGATGAGCCTTTGAACCCAAGCTTTGGTAGAGGAGGTTGTACAACACTGTTGTAACTATAGCAGACACCTAACAGGAAGAGAAAGAGCAGCAAGAGATAGTCTAAGATAACCTTACATGCCTTATTGGGCATGGCTGCCCAATAGCACTCCCTTCTCACAAAATCACTTACATCTCTGAACCAAGCATGAACAAGTCCCTGAGCTATTTCTGTTCTTGTATGTCCACTTTGCTCCTAATATCAGAGCATGGCAGATCTGTTTAGGAAGCAGCTCTTTGACCTAGAGTTGTAGCAAGTGACCACAATAAAAGCATAATGTGACTTAAGCTACCAAATGGGCTTTGTTTCTAGGAATATGTGAATATATTGCAGTACAGTAGCCTCACAGTTGAAATTATAGAACATCTATTCTCTGCTGAAGCTTACCCATAGTCTTTGAGTAATGTGATTCTTAAATCTCTTCTCCTTCAGCTGAGAGTCCTCATAGGCAGGAGTGCTGTCATGAAGACCCATACAGGAGCTTTCATTCCAGCTCCATAAAGAGAGCTTAATCTATGAGGTCTCTGTTTACCAGAAAACAGTTTATTAATCCTTTTCCTTTTTCCGTCTGTCTGACAGAGCAGAAATCAAGTTCAGAGTCTTTGACAAACTATAGCATGGGCCAAGCCACAAGTCTCACAGAGGAAATAGCAAGATTAATCACTGGAGATGGTGGGAATCCCAAGCTCTTGACAAGCAGAGAGCTCTCAGGGCTACCATATCAACCCCATATTGGGAAATATCCCTTTATGGTCTTGGAGCACTTGCAGTGCTCTGCAAGCGTCAGTTGGTCATCCTGCTCACAAGTGGCAGACATGGTTGCAGCAGGAGGATGAAGCAAAGCAGTTGCAGAGCCTGTCTTTACCACTGAGGAGGAATTTTTCTAGCCCTACTTGGAATCCAGAGGGCACAAGAAGTCTTTTCCTTTAAGTAGCACCATCATCTATCCCTACCTTTGCCCAGCTACTGCATGAGGTTGGGATTAACAGTGCCGGGAGACCCAGAACATCAAATAATGGGAGAAAAAGGAAGCAATTACTGTTGGGATCACATTCTCCTAGTCTCCTTACTCTATAACTTCCACAAATAGGGCATTCTGGGCTGAAGACTCATACATTGTCTGTTGCCTGTACACTTACTATTATGCTATTGATAAATTTCTGTGATCAGGTAAAGTAGTTTTCAGTGTTCTTACCTAACTCGTCCTTTTCAAGGAATGAACAATTGAAGCTGGCCAAACCGCCAGCTATAATTGCCTTTTTAAGTGAAATTCCAGATATTTATTTGTGCTATGATATAACATTTTTTACAAAGATCAAAAAATCAAGGCATTTTTTCCTTTTAGGACTCAGTCTCATGTAATTCACAAGGAACTTTGTTAAAGAAAAGACAAATGTATGCTCAAAGAAAACTAGGGTGTTACACAAAGGAAGATTGTAAGATTCAGGAAGAGTAAAAAAAAAATATGATATAATATGCCTACACTTCTAGTCCACTTTATCACTTAATGGACCGAGCTGTTAATTGAAATTTACTGTTCATCACTTACAGAGTCTCTTAATACACATCTTGCATTATGCAGATAGCTTGGTTGTACATGCATGCTCCAGAAACCTTTCTTTGTTAAAATGGTGACATAATTTCCTTCCTTTACAATTGTGTTATTATTTCATTATGAAAATACTATCAGTTTTATAAAACATCAACCGTTCTTGCTTGCTGCCTTGATGCTTTATTGATTAAAATAATAAAAAAGAAACAATAAATGAATATACTTAGTTTCTCATCTGTTAGAGAGTGACTCAAAATCAAATACTATGTATGTCTTGATACGTCCATCCATCTCTTTCAAAGTCTAATGAAAGAAAACCTGATCTTTTGTTCAACAGATAAAATTGTTTTGAATTAGGAGCATGTTATTTCACTTAGAAATTACCTCAATATGACCTCCCTCTATAGTATTGAAAGAAACAAGCAACAGTACTGTAGCAAAGTATAGAAAAAAGAGTAAGTCTCTTAGATTAAGCTCAAACCATGGAAGCTTGGGATTTGAGATAACATACTTAACTTTGCAAACAAACAACAGAGCAGCACTCCCAAGTCACGGAAGGCTGGAAGATGATACAATATCTTAGTATTCTGATACTAAGGTTAAATTTCTGCATATCCCACTGTCATTGCATTCACCCTAAATATGAAAGTGAAAGGATCAGAAGATGAGATGGCCCAAGAGACCTGTTTTTTCCTGAAGCCTCCAGAGCTTCCCAAACTGCAAGGCAGAGGCATCATATGGCAGGTTTAGGCACCAGGAGATATGAGACCATATCTCAAAAAAAATCTCAACCTGAACTTCCAAGAGTTCATTACTCTCATAAACATGGTAAGGAATGAATTCAAAATGTGTCCTTAATTCACCATAATGTTTTCAAAACTGCAGTTCTTTTATCCATCCCTTACTTTTTAAGCTGAACTTACTATTTCTGAGCCAGCTAACTCTTTTTTTTTTTTTATTTCTATTTCTAATATCACAACAGACAGGTTATGAGTTGGCAATGCAACTGCAGGAAATGCCCAGAAATCTTCCTGAAACAGAAGCAGCAGTAGCAGAAGCACCCAGAGCCTGTTTTCCCTGAAAACAGGTAAGACGGTGAAGGACAAATATGTAACTTGTTCTCTTCTCCTGTACCAGACTCTTCCTAGAAGTGAGATCACACGTAGTTTAATCCTCGTAACCCCCAGTGCATCTTCCCAGACATCTAGAATGGACTTATCAACAATACACAGAGGGATGAATCACAGAACCTCCAAGGCAAAAGCCTTTGGAGATCTGAAAAAAAACAAACAAACAAAAAAAAAAACCATAAAACTTACACTACATGCCTATAATTTGATACAAGGTAAACAAGGTATGGCTAGGTTTTAGGACAATGTTGGAATGCCATGCACTGCTGGAGAGTCCCGATATCCCAGGGTCTTTGTCCTTCATCAACAGTCTTATGGAATTGATCTTTCCAAGTCAGAAGAAGATATTTTCAGAAGAGGAGGTGTCCAGGTCAGGGATAAAATATAAAACTGTAGGACAAGGAAACCAGAAGAATTTATTCACAGAGAGGGGTTGCCAAAGTAACAGAAACCCTCAGCTACTTTAAAGACTATATTTAGACCACCAATAAAAGAAACAGTATTTGGATAAAAAGAAAACTAGGAGGCAGAAATGGAGGAAGACTGAGATAATCACAGTGTTCATCAATTGCATATTGTTTTATTAGTATTCTTTACATACTTTTATTCTGTGACACTAAACAAAGCAATATGTTCTAGCCTTCAGTATTCTGAATAAACAGCAGATTTTTGATGAACCAAGCAATCTCTTTATAAGGTATGGCAGACTGAAGGAAATTGTCCCAGCTGAAGAAAATGGCAGAATTAGGGAAATTTTAGATGAATTTCAGAAGCTCTAAGTCCTGAGAGCCCTCTCAGAGGTTAAAACAAACTGCTTCGGCATACAATATTCACTTTATTAAATTCAAATGACTGAAGGGAGAAATTTTGCTTTTAGATACCTGCATTCTCCCAAAGAAATGTTTCAGAAAAAGGCCAACAGCAAATTTAACGGAAAGTAAAATCTGCCATCCACATACGAAAATCCTCACGAGTCTGCCAAAAATAAAATGTTTCTTTCCCTTGCATTTGCTTACTTGGAAGCAAATTCCCTAAGCGTAGCTTGATAATGTGAAATGGTGAAGAACTCCATTATCATTCATGCTTCAGCAACTTCATTATGTACACAGACCCAGTCTTACATAGGCTAAAAGAGCAATCCTGATCCATGCTGCATGCCATCTATTACGTAGCCTTGCTGAAATACCCATACCACTAACATCTGTCTTGTGCAATGTAAAAAAGGAAAAAAAAAAGTAGAGATTCCCATAGATAAAATGCACATGAGGATGACAAAAAAAAAAAAAAAAAAAAAAAAAAACCTATGACAGTCAAATTTTATTAATGGCTCAACCATAAGCATTCAAGGCATAATTAACTATTCACAGGTGAAATTAGCAGATAGGAGTGTCTGTCGTAAGCAAATTGAATAGACCCTGATTATATCAATAGTTTTCAACCAGTGTCCTCTGGTTATCAAACTATCAAATAAATTTGGCCACTCTCTCCTTTTCATGGAGGAGGGGGTTAGGAGGAAGGCAGAACTTTAATTATCCAGCCACGGTATATGGCAGGTCATTAATAAACCCTAGTTATCTGGCTGCAGGTTTTATAGTTTTACTGTTATCCATCTTTTATCTAAATAAACATTTGGGAAATGTCTTTAAAATTACTCAAGATACTTTGCCCCTTCAATAGATATTTGAAAATGAAACTTTGCTGGATTTTACTATACAATACATGGCGTCACCTCAAAGATTCACACCTTCTTCCCCCTACCACTATAATGGAATTACAGAGTTTGGCTGCACATACATTGATGGATCTAACCAACCTGCAAATGCAGATAAGGGTAAAATCACTTGATGGGTTAGTTCTCCTTAATGTATATTTACTCAGCCTTTATGTTATGTATGCATTTTTTACTTTCATGCCACATATATCAATGACAAATGTAAGAATTGAAAAGCCAGTAATAACATAGAAAAACAGCATTTTTTTCCTCTATGATGCAATTGCCAAGAACACTATCTTCTCATTTGAATAAGGAATAGTAGGAAATTAACATTTTTAGGTCCTCATCCCGATTCCTTTCCAAGTAAATCAAATTTCTAAACTCCCATTGACGTCTTCCACAATGCAGCTGTGGTTTCAATATTAAAAGCCTTACATCTCATTTAAAATGTACTTTTTAACATACAATAAATTGGTTTATTGCACAGAGAAATATGAATGTCTATGATGCATACATTTATATAAAACTAAATATGTAAACAGCTCATTTAAATATTTGTTTTGAGTATAAAAAATATACACTTTCCCATCTGATTGTTTTTCAATATTTTATCTTCTGTATACAGAATATAATATAGATTTTATTTTTAATTACCTATTTTATTTTTTTAGTGACGTTCAGAAATGTGAAGATCATAACACTTGTTTAATTAAGAAACCCTGGTTAGGCAATAATTGAAGAGGAGTTGGACATCCCAGTTTGCTGTTTCATATTATTTTTTCCTAATTCTGGGAATATTTTTCTTCAAATTTTAGATTCCAAAGTGAAGAAAAGGAATATACACAGAACAGCAGGTTGGTGGAAAACAACCTTACTTCCATTTTCAAAAAATCTCAGCCTCAAACACTTACTGCAGGTTTCACTGATGCAATTAAAAATTTTGGTGAATATTCTTCATGTGACCAAGAGCAAACTGATGCAGGACACCTACTTAAGAAGCAAAAGGAAAGCTGATGTAGAAAAGTCCTTCCAAAGGTCAGTAGGATCTACTAAAAATAAAAACAAACACAAAAAAAATCACTACTAAATTCATACACTATTAGACAGCAGACCAAAAAAAAAAAGATATACTTTTTTTTAATCTAACCTACATTCACAATATCAGAATTCTGTTCGATTCTCTACAAGTCCTCATGATTTTAAGAGTAAAAGCAGGGATGAACAAGTGAAGAGTGCCCCTGGCCTGGAGTAGCAGATATTGCATGTGGTCCAGATATTTTGACCAGAGCAGAAGAGGCCATCTTCTTGGGTAGTCACACTTCATTTTTGATATAGACACAGCAGAGGCTTAATATGATTTTTAGCCTTTATGTTATTGATGGGCAAGTACAGAATTAACAACTGAAACCACCTTATTGAAAGAACTGTGTCAACGTGGCAAAAAAGCAATGATCTCAAATGCTCTAGATGTCCCTGCTGGAGCAAGGGGGTTGGACTAGATGATCTCTGGAGGTCCCTTCTAACCTTAAACATTCTGTGATTCTGTGAGAAACTTTGGGTGTTCTCCTCAACAAAATAATGAAGTGGGAAGTCTTATGGAGGAAGAGTGGTCTCATTTCACTAAAATTTGCAAACACCCAACTGGCTAAAATATTAATACACTTGCAAAATACTCAATAAAGGACCAAAAATCATCTCACTAACAGCTCAAGGAGCAGATAGTCTTTTGGAATTTACCTGAAGATTCTGGAAGGATCACCTTATAAAGATGACCATGGCCCAGTGACATCCTCCTTTCCTAGGGGTATAAAAGACAGAGTCAAGCATTGATCAGGGATCAAAAACGACACCTGACTAACTCCTCTAACTCACTACTCCTGTGAGTATCCCTCCCCTTTGCTTAATCTGGGACACTGAGCTATGGTAACTCTTTTTAAGGTTGAAAGCCTCCTGTACACTTGGTGTAAAAAACACAATGCTGCATTTTACTAAGCAGTGTACTCCATTTAGTTGCATTAATTTCTAGTTGTTACTTACTAATTGATAAGCCTATCCCTTATAACAATCATACCAGTTAATGATGGATGTTATTATCACAAAGATCTTGTGCTGGTGAATAGGATCAACTAACTAAAGCCCAGTGGTTGTTGCCCTTCTAGATAATTTTATTGATTCCTTTAACGAACTAGCAAGATAGTAAAGAGTGATATCTAATACTTAAACTCTAGGCAAGTATATATAGTAAATATATTGGATGAGATGCAACAAATTCATGTCGTTTCATTCAAGTTAAAGGAATGTCAACTTGTTGAAGCCTTGCTTAACACCTTTTTTTTGTTGCTTAATCTAACCAATATGGGCACACAGAAATTTGAAAAAGTATGTGATTATCACAAAAGAAAGCAAAGGAGAAAAACAGCCTCAAATAGAGTAATAAATAACGCATTATTTTCAGTTTTGAAGGAGTGTATTTCCAGTCAGATTTAATTATATATTCTAGTTGGTTGAAGAAAGGTATTCATATCCCTTAACATTTTCAAAAGCAATTAATCTGAGCTACAGCTTTAAGTAGTCAATATATCAAGAGATTCATTCTCATATCAGTTTACAGTTTATATCTTGGTATTATTTTTATATTTTCTGTATTTATTGTACATTATAAGCAAAGCTTTTCTTTTACAATTAAAGTAGCTCTATTTTCCATACATTGGGCTTTGTTGGTGTTATAATTAAAAAGTGGTTCTTTGCACAGGCAGTATTGCATATGGTGAAAAATGGTAGCTATTTTCACACTTCACAGACCCAGCTGCTGTGAACATTAAAAATTACTTAAAACACAAATTTATCGCATTGTGATTACAATGGATTGTGTTGTTATATATTAATTAAATTGTAAATTGCTGTTTTAAATTAAAATAGAGCTTATTAGGAACAGCAAGAGAATAAAAAAGAATAAAGTACTGTTTCATGTAATTGCCAAAATAAAATAAAAAATCTGAGAAAGACAGAAAAAAAGCATGTTCCAGACAACTACCTCTGCTGAAAAATTGTCCTGGAACTGTTGATGGACTGTATGTTTCAGTTTATTCAGTGAATAATAGCCTTTGGCCTCAGATCTCAATGCTTTTTTTTGTAGCAAAACAATAATTATAGTAATATTAATCCTGAAAATGATCTATATTCAGATAAAACACAATTTTTACAAATATGGGGTTTTATTCCATATTATTCAGTGAAAGGCTATACACCAAATCTGAGTTCCATCTCTATATCAAAATAGTATCTGGGACTGGTGCTTAAAGTTATGTAAGCAGTAGGGAATATTATAGGAAAATGGGGAAAAAAAGTATATGCAGAAGAGTACACTTTGAGAACGACCTATCCTCTGCAAATGATTTTATATACACTCTATACATAAGCCAATATAATTCAGGAACAGCATCGATTAACAATGATCCTTTTTGTCAGGAAGTGCAAGAATGGGCAACTGGATTAAGACCAAATAGGACCATATTTCTATACAACTCTAAGAAAAATTAGGGAGGTGAACCAAGACTTCCAGATCTTAACCTATTGGAAGAAATATTGGTAGGGTTGAGTATAGATCAAGCTGTGCTGATGAAGGAGTAGCTTTCTAGGCTTAAAATGTAATTAGTTAGATAAGGCAATGTTAAACATGTGAATCCACCAAAAGAAAAAATGCCACGGTGTAATAGTAAATATAGGTATGTTCAGTATGTTTTTTAAAAGGAGTTTAACATAAGCATCTAAAAAGATAAACACGTGCAAAGAGATGTGAAAGTTGTGTAGAAGACCTTGTGTTAGGATTCTGGAACCAAGAGAAACACTTATGCAAAAATATCCACAACTTTAAAAGTACTAGCACCTGCTAGCACTAAAAGCTGTCAGTGCTAGAGAGGTTAAAAATGGCATCCTTCCAAAAGAGATCATATCCTAATAAAGAAAGGGGAAAAGATCTATCTTCATCAAATAAAATGTAAAAGAATAATAAGATAGGCCATAAATCATTTTGTGGAGCAGTGTGCTAAAAACATAAAAAACTATGAATACGATTTATTTTACAATTTCATCAGAAGCAAGAAGCTTCTCAGAAAGCCTGCAAGTACTCAGAAAAAGGTAAAAAAGAAGCACTTAAGAATGATATGGCATTGCAGAAAACTAGCTAAATTTGTTATTTTGTTCACCTGACAACCATTTACGGAGATTCCTACATTGAAATAATATTTCTCAGGGAAAAAAGTTTTTAATATTTGTCTCTATCTGGGCTATCAATAGAATAGTATTTAGAAGGTCAGATTCTATTGCACACTGCACATGCAATATAAATCAAAAAAGTCAGTCATGATAAGATGACGCCCCGGATGATATTCTCTGGCAATTGTTCTAGCTCCAAGTCAAATGAAGAAAATATGCACAGATTTTTTTCTCCTAAGAAAAAAAGAGAAATGCACCAGTTTTCTTACTGACAAAGTATTTTGCCTGTCCAACCTAATCATACTTGCATCTGTCTACTTCAGTACTCCTCCCTTTCACTGACCTGGACATTTGGCCTAGCACGCCATGCGACCTCTACAGTCTAGGCAAAGCATATATTAGACACTGTTCTAGATAAGATCAGACTTGCAGTCAGACTTTTGCCATATGGTTTAAGACCTGAGGCTTCAAGGGGAAGGAGAATAGAGTGAGGCTGTAGGTGTCATTGATGTGACTCTCCACCTGAAATGCATCCACAAAGACAAATGCAAACACTTCAAGCCTCACTGGTGCCTGCAAACACACAATACAGCATGCTGTTGTCCTTCTAAGAGCCTGAATTCCCAAACTGATATCAAAGTAGAGATTGGATGTTTCTACATGAGGATATCCAAGCTAAATTCTGTGCTCCAAAAAGATTGTTTGGAGAAGAGCTGAAAAGAGACAGAGAGGAAAGAGTTTAGATAAATACATACCTATATATATAAACAGTTATGCATATATACTGCTAATTTTAAAGAGGCAAAGTAAGCTACATATGGTAGAAGACATCTACTTTTAAGTTTATGATCTGTGCAGCTCTGACACAACTTAAAAATTTGTTTTGCCTGAAGGAGAAAGGATAAGTAAGATGACAATACTTGGTTATGTCAGCTGTAGGAGACATGCCAGACTCTTGACTCTGCATATTAAGTAGTGAGCAGTAGCTTTTAATCACAGAAAAACACTCCTCAACTCCAGCATGGAATATAGCTCTTCATTGTTGGAGGGATTTCATGACCCTTAATTAATTAGATAGCCCTTACTTTTCGATGAGATCTTTTCCCCTTTAAGTGGTTGCTCATTGTGATGAGAAATTATGTCTCCACTGAATTAACCCTGCTGCAGTTTCAGCCAGTCACCTGCCATCAGGCAGCTTTTGAGAGATCTAATTAAAGTCATTGGAATGGTAAAAGACTTTGTTCTTCAGTTGAAACTAAACATTGCTCAAGGTTCTGATAGGAATCTGATGTATGCCCTTTAAAACTTGCTCCCGGTGATATCTTTCCATGAAGATGTTTTTTTGAGTGGACAATACCTGTTTGCACAGGAGGGAAAATCCTTTTGGGTCTTCTCACTGTCTCATCCTAAATTTTGGCCAGAGCTGCTCCTGAGTTTCATTGGTGGCAGATGATCAATGCCCTCACACTGCATGTGCCAAGAATTTTCTCTTTCCAGCAATTCAAGAAATTTCCGGTTATATTATCTCCCCTGCCTTTTTCATGATCTCTATTTAGGATGAGTCTAGCTGGATGATTATATCAGTATATGTAGGAACTCTTAACAACAGAGGTTCATTCATAGCTCAGGCTACCTCAGGTGGATCACTAACAACAACTCAACACCAGATGTCTCTAAGGATGTACTTACAAAACTAGCCATTCATATATTACTTTTGCTTGCAAAACTAATCATTCAAGCAGTAGCAATCACCAAGTTCTCCAGGCTTGGTGCTGTCTTTAGTGAAGCAGATTGCCATCCACCTGAAGACTTTAAAAACCATTTAGAGATACAGGAGGGGCTATCTGGATTCCCTATAGTGTGGCTGTGCATCTGTGGAAAAAAAAAAAAAAAAAAAAAAAAGAGTAAAAATGAGTATTCAAAAGAAACTCATTCTATCTAAAATGTGGCTGTTGCTACAAATATTCATCAGCTGTTTTCCTTTCCTCTGCCTCCCAGTCCTTGTACGTTAATAGGAGTTAAGAATAAGAATAAGGTATGCACTGTCCTATAAACTTCTTAGGGTACTGTGAGGGCACATGCACACCTCTAAAACCTGCAAAGATAAAGCAATCTCCAAGTTCATGTTGTTGTGACACATGCACAGGTGTGTATGTGTATGCCTGTTCCTGAGGAGCCCGAGCTGACAGTGAGTAACCTCTTTTCCTGAAATTGATACCTACTACTATATTGTTTTAGGACTAAGTGTAAAATAAAAATAGTTCTAAATATAGTCATTGTGAAATGAGGGTTTAGCATTTCATATAAAACCTTCTTTTTCATAAAATGTCTTTTTTTATCATTCTCCACAAGGTTTAATTTCACAGTATAACTTGACAGCTACTGTTGCAGAAGGGAGATGAATGGAAGGGATATTGACATGCTGGCCAAGGAACACTGACCACACAATTCTATATTCAACTGTATTTTCACTTATTTGAAGGGCATCCTCCAAATAGCAAAAATTTGTATGACGAAGTTGGGGAAATTGTGGTAATGACAGTAATGCATGGAAAGCACCATCAAAAAAACAATGCCTGGCCTTACCTCTGATGAGCAGTCACCATGATTTCATGCAACAGTTCACCCACTGGGAGGCAGAACTACTACCCAAAATGAAGATATTAAAGGTTGCAGTGTTTCTGTTAGGAGCTGAGTGTGCTGACGAGCGGGAAGGTATTGGAGTGTGGACAGGACTGTCTAGCAAGTAGGGCCTGCTAACATAAAGAAGTGACTAGCAAGAGACATAGGATTCACTATATGTTGTCAGTTACAGATAGAGTAAGGATTTTTCTCCAGCCGCTTGAGCTAGGGTGAGATTAAGAGTTGTGACATGTTATTTAACACAAAATAGATTGGAAGTTAATGCCTTCACAGGAAATGGTAGAAATAACAATCCTTCCTTCCTTCCTTCCTTCCTTCCTTCCTTCCTTCCTTCCTTCCTTCCTTCCTTCCTTCCTTCCTTCCTTCCTTCCTTCCTTCCTTCCTTCCNTTCCTTCCTTCCTTCCTTCCTTCCTTCCTTCCTTCCTTCCTTCCTTCCTTCCTTCCTTCCTTCCTTCCTTCCTTCCTTCCTTCCTTCCTTTTCTTCACTAAAGAAGAAAGAGCTTTACTATTTATGTAGATCAGGAAAGAGATTGTTCCACTATTTTCCTCCTCTAATGATTTCCTCCATCCTTTCCAGATTTCACTGAACCTACTTGTTTGAGTCATATTGTATTATACTTTGTCACATGAAAAACTGGAAAGAAAATATAAAAAGACCTAGTTATTTACAATAGTATATTAAAGTATTATGTAACATTAGCTACATCTTTTTGTTACTATTATTATAATAGAGTACCGGTTAGAAGTTTTATAAAAGAGTAAGAACATCAATAATTCTGGTCAAAGAAGTATTTTTAAAAGAGTTTTAATATATAATAAAGTTCAGTGGAACTAAGGCTTTATTCATCCAAGGAAACATTTGTGTTCATAAAGATTTTTTTAACATCTCTGAGTATTTTTAAAGGTTAGTCATGTTTCTTTACCCACCTTTCTCCAATTAGTTTGTATAATCAGCAAATCATTCCATTTCTCTTCATTATTTTTATTTTGTTTTTTTTTTCAGTAAGCATCGATTTTTGCAACCAAGATCGTGGAATATACATATAAAATGGCACTAAAGAAATTCTAAATAGGTGAATGTCTTTAGTTTCCAGATCTTTTTACCAGAATACATGCCTAGCACTATAATCACTGAAATATGCAGAATAAGGGTCCTGAAGTAGTTTTAGGATAGAGACTTTTAAGGAAAATATCTGTACTATGAAAACATAGCTTCATAATTTTAGGGGATTTATAACTCCTTGAGTTGTAGTACTCAAAAACAGGATGATTTTTTCACAGTATTTTGAGATGACTGAGAAAAAAAATCAAAATACTGTCAGTAAAGACTGAAATATAAATGCTTTGTAGAAAGTCTTTGTGAGACCTTAAATAATTTACTACAGTTACTGCACTATTATTTGCTATTTTGTTACTATAAAAAAGGTTTTGACAACTTTTTTTGTTGTTTTTGACAATTTATTTCATTTTCAATGAAAAAAAGTAGTAATACAGGCAGATAAGATCAAGAAAGATAGCTAATGGAAAAGACAGATGAGAGTATGGGACAAAATAAAAAATAAGTTGCTTTGTATAGCCTAGAAAAATGAAACATAAGAGAAGCTGTGATTGCATTATGCAAAGTCAGTAGATGGCTATATGCCACAGAAGGAAATGAGCTATTTAAGGAAAAGATAATGTTAGCAAAAAACAGATAAGTATAAACCATTCATGAATAAAATTAAACTGAAAATTAGAAGGAGGTTTCTAACTACCAGAGAAGAAAGGTTCTGGAACAGCCCTCTAAAAGGAGTTGTAGAGGGCAGAACACCTATTTAATGTTAAAAGAGAGTTTGAAATATTTCCTAATAAGAGTTTCTTGTATAGCCATCTAAAGCATAGAGGGATTTCCCAGTGACCTAGGATAGCATTCCTACCCCAGTAAAAGGATACTGTGTTTTGCGAGTTCTATTTGTTCAGGTATTTCCCAATCTCTTCTTCAGTTCTTTGCAGTCACTATGTGACTACCACTAAGTAAAAGTGCCCCTTTCCAAGCATTCTAACAGCTTTGCTAAAAGATCTTAGATCTATTTGCCAAGTAAAATAATGTAATGAGAGAAGGCAACCTCAGAGACAGCAGGGATCCCTCAAAACTACAATTGTGTCAAGTTTGCTGCAGGTTTCATTATCTTGCATTGGCAAAATGTACACCTGACCTCTTCTGTGTACAGTATTTGCATTTCGAGTTATCCACAAAGATGCACAGGTCTTCAAATATGAAGCACACCCGCTGGAAAGCTCAAGGAGTCTCTGACTAGCTCCTCATCAGGCAGGGTGGAGGAGCTTCATTTCAACAGCCTTCATCAAACAGAACAGAACACAGAAAGGAGCTTGGAATGCAAACAGTCAGTCAAGCAGCTTTTTGATCTTGATCGTGTAGACTGTGAACACAGTCATTCTCTCTTTGGTACTCTGAGAAAATACACATTTTTCATAGTGTTTCAGGATGTAAAATATTTAATACATTTGAGAAATTTTAGTGTAAATTATAGCAATTTTACAATATCTTTTCTTTAGTTCTCTGGTTTAAAGAGAGTGTAATAGCCTCCCTCAAGTATAGAAAAGTGTCAGCATGTTCATCTTCCAGCCCCCTCAGACAGCAAACCTATAAAGAAAAAGTTCAAATACTGCAATAACCTTTCAGCTTTTACCTGCATACTTTTCCGATTCAAGCAGGAATTAATCCAGTTGTTCTCAAAACTTTACTGCAATGGCACACTTTCATCCTTTTAAAAATATGTCAATAAAATGTGTCTGCACAGCTCTGTGAAAGTAGCATTCATTTACCTCGGAGGGAGAAAATGGGTGAAAATAGCTTTCTTGGTAAAAGAGTTGAAAAAAATAGAAATAACATTTTTTAACTATACATGTTATTGGAAGAAATGCAAAGTGAAGGTTTTTCTCACTCCTAAGTGGCAAAAATTCTGACACATTCTATATTTGCTCTTTCCCATTAAAGGTCTACCTGTACCTCTGGTGACCCAAGACAGCCTGCATAGATTTTAGCTTAATTCCCTGCAGAAATGAGGTTTCTGTAATCTGCCTATCCATCTATTTGTCCTTCATACCATAAACCAAAGTCCTAACTAACTATATTCTAGCAGCGTGGACCATTTCAGCTAATAATGATGCTTGGGAAAGTGGGCAATATGCAGCATACCTCACCGCACGCAGCTGTTTTGTGCTTCTCCAGTGTCTATCCCTGTCACTATTAAAAATAGCAGTATAGTCGCTTTATCTGTTTAAAAGGTGCTCTCATCTCCAAATAGAATGGATGAAAAGTAGAATAAACAAGTTATTGGTGCTAAACTGATATCCTTAAAAAAATGAAATTTATGTTCAAATAATCAAAATAGCTCAATGCTATATAAGGGAAAACATAAAATCATAATAAAGCAGACCAGAAAATATTGAGGCAGAACATTAGCAGTGGCTACAATTAATTAAGGATTAAATTAATAACAACAGATATAAATGCATGGGATTTTTCAGATTTAAAAACATATTCAAACTCATTCATAGCAGAAAACTTACCAGAGATTCTGTAGGTGCTATAAGCAATGAACAATTAATAAAAGCATTCCTAAGATAAGGTAATAACAGTAAAAAAAAAAAGAAAAAAAACCCTCTTTGCTTCAGTGTTCACTGCAAAAATATTTAAAGAAAATTCAGTGTGAAACTTTTCTTTCCACAAAACAAGCAAGAGGAGCTGTGTTACACTGAAGAAATAGGAAAACAATATGCAAAGCAATGAAAATATGAGTAACAATTTGTCAGCTATAGACAGCAACCTCTGAAGAGCTCTTAGAAAATTTTAAAATAAAATTGCTGAATGGTAACTCCAATATGATAAACTACTTTAAAATTGGCCTTAGTATCAGGGAAATGAAAGCTGACAAATGTGTATTTATCAGCTTTTAATAAGGATCCCAGGATGGTACAAAAGACTATAGCCTGCTATCTGTACAAAAAAAATTGCTACCAATTATAAATAACAAATAAAATTAGGAAGCACAGACGGAATGCAGTGCAATGCAAGAGAACACTGGTTTTGCAAAGACTAGCTGTGGATCATGTATTTGGTAGGGTCTTTTAAAGAGGTCAAGAATCATGTGATTAGGGCTCTCCTGAGTGACAAGGTCATTAAGATCTCCAGAAAGCTTTTGACAACGTTCTCCACCAAAGACTCTTAGGGAAATTAAGGGACTTCATGACCCGGACAATTAGGAGAGCCAGATCAACTTTTCTCAGCACCTTGGATAGCTTTGAATTTTGCAGCTCAAGTAGCTGTCTGGCAATTATGACATTTTGCCCATCTGCTCTTTGCTATGTAGAGCAGAGCCCTTGGTTCTCCCCTGAGAGCAGGTCTGATGATGGTATGTCATGAGTCAAACTGGGTGCAATTAGTACATTAGCACTTTCAGGTCTTGGGTAATTATCTAACGAGAGTAATGACATTTAATGATATATGCATACATTAGATGATCTTTTTTTTAGGCTTTTTTTTTTTTTCAAGAAGCCAGTGAATTAGCGAGTGTATTTATAGACATGCAAGATCTTTTATCAACCCAGGATTTTCTTCTATAGTCATTTATTGTAACATTCTTCAAGATAGACATATCTTTCCCCGTATTTAAGTAGAAGCTTTGAAAAGCGTGAGAAGGGATATTCTGAAGAAAATGCACAAAAAAAATACATGCTAAATCACACTCTTTTTTCAGCTTGAGTTGGAATGGCAAGGTTTACTTGACAGTTTCTACTTGACAGTTTCTTGCAGTAGGGAGCACTGGAAGAGACATCAGTTGATCTTGCATCATCCTGCCCAGGGCTGCTGGAACTGGTGACTTCTCCAGAAGCACAAAATTCTGACAAAGAATTAGCTGTTTCCTAGAGGGATTTTTCTTGGTGACAAGCATCTCACCAAAGCATTAAGGATAGTACAAAGGAGCTATAGACTAGCAAAAATATTTCTTCATCAATTCCCCTTTTTTCTCTTCTTCATTTTGCATGTCATTTACAACATTCTGTGAGCAGGTGGTATTTCAGCTGTTGGGCTGCACAGTCACAGTATGACAAAGACAGAGACTACTGTAAATTTTCTTTCACTACTTTTTTTCTACAAGTACTTTCTCTGTGGAGAGGGAATATATATCCTATAGTAGTCGTTTTACAATATTTGCTTTAATCACCACCATCAGAAGAACAGGCATCAAATTGTTTCAAGAGAAGGCACCTTTCTGATTTGCTTTTGATGCAAAACACTCTTTAGAAATTACTATTTTATTGTTATAACACTGTGTGAGAAATTGTCTGTATATCACCAGGAAAGAAGAAAAGACCATCCAGTCTTGCTCAAAGGCAAAAACTTGCTTTTCTATCCACAATCCTAGAGGACATTAAGAAAAACCTCTAAAAATATCTAAAAATTCAGCAAATCTCTAGAGCTTTGCTTGTAGAGTTTTGTAGGAAAAAAAAAGTAAGAAATCTAGGACATATTCAGTAATACTTGGAATACAACTCTCTTCCAGCCCTCCAGCATTGCTAACACGGTGCCACTGATTAAAATAAGAATAAAGTTAGCTCAGGTAACAGACTTGTTAGACTGACCTTATCCCCCCCAAAATAGGAGAATGATTAGTTGGGGCTATTATTAAAGATTTTTAAGAGCTTACTTTTGATATCGGTGTACTACTGATACACCAGCTACTGGTGTCTTTCTTGCATGTCTTTTAGTTTCAGTTATTTAAAAGAACAGCCTTATGTCTTAAACCTTGCCTGTTGCAACAGACCATCTTTGCGAGTCCTCTTAGATCATCGTGAGTTGAAGGCATCATTTAAAACAATACAGCTTGATGAAATGGCATGACGTCCCATTCTAGGTACATTTTATATTTAGAACTTGACTAGTTCAAGAATGAGGAGTCAGTTGTAAAAACTCATTGCAAATCCAAAAGTTCAAGAGTGATTGGGATTTGGCTTTGGCTTGAACTTCTGTCTAATACGAAATATTGTCTAGGGGCTACTCAATCTACAGAAAATTATTTTTGGTAGGAGGAGGCCCCCCCACCTCCACAATTCCAGGAAAGACCTCTTTCAAAATCCGGTGAAATTGTGACGATCTCTGAGTGGCACAGAGATTAACTTCCACGCTTGCCATGTTCTAGAGATCTCTCCGATGCTGTTGCTTCAGCAGCTCTACCATCCAGACAAGGCAACTCACAAACCATGGATAAGCCCAAAGGCAGATACTAATAGCAGCAGCTTCTTTCCATTTCTCAAGTCCATTTTAAATTAATAAGAATGTTCCCCCTCTGTTTTTCATCTACAGAGAGACCCCCTTCGCATATTAATTTAATGTTAAATTGATGGATTAAATTATACCAATCTCAAAATCAATTCTGCACGTATTCATTAGACTGGACTAAATCCCTTAGTAAGGATAAAGCACAGAAAATGCATTTAGAGACACTGATAAGTCCAGGTCCATTATATGTCATTTTAAACAAAGAGGGGAAAAAAAAAAAAAAAAAAAAAAAAGCCCCTTTGGAGACACTCTATCAGCTATTAAACAGAGACATTGCATGCACAGGGAGATTGATGATTAGCATTTCCATTCTCAGAACGGCTCTCCCTGGGCTGATGATAACAAGTAAATGCCTCTTCATGTCTTTGTCACAGTTCACAGGGAAGCAGATGCCTAGACTAAGCTTTTCTCCTTTGTCTTTCCTCCTGTGCGATCAGTTAACAAGTGCAAAAGCACAATACTTTCCCTGTTTGCTGGAACTCCAGAGTTCCTTCATCTGTGGAAGTATCAGATGACAGTTTCATCTCTTTTTCTTTCTTAGCTTTCTTCTCTACTGGTCATTTCATTTAGCCTCCTTGATCTTAAGCTCATTACATTACTGGCTAGCACAGAAGGTCTCTCCTTTGACAACATGGGGCAAACCCACTTTCACATGGTTGCTGGCCAGGAGAATTATTGCATTTGGCAGAAATTTGAGATGAAGTCACCTCTACCTCCTGAGCTTTTGCTATCCCAATGCTCAATCTGAATCCACATTTCTGGAATACCTCCTATTTCTAAAATTGATTGCTCTAAATCTGAAAAATTATACAATTGTACAAAGCTTGTACAAGTCTACATTTGCACTTAGCGTTTACTAGTCATCTACTTTAGTTTTACCAACTAGAGATTTTGACTCAGTGACTACCATAAAAGAAATTTTCTGTCTTCAGCAGAAAATAAAACCATTGCCTTCTAGGTGTCTGTTCTCTGGTCAAAAGCAGTTTTCAAGGCTGATTAGAAAATATGTAGGGGCCTCCTGCCTTTCTCGAGCAGTTGCCTTCTGGCAACTAGAACCATTCTCAACATTGACAAAAGAAGGTTTTCATCAGTGTCCTGTCTTAATTGGAATTGTGTGTATTTCAAATACAGTCTCTGCAAATTGCCTTGCCTTCCTCTAAGCTATGGAGCTGGAGAAGAGAGCCGTGTGAGAGCAAGTCTCTAAGGTTCAAGTATTTAGGCTTAGAAGCAGGCAGAGCTATTTCACATAGAGAAGGGGGGAAGTGGAAAAATTACTTAAGATTGTTCTTTTGGCTTTTAAAATTTATTTTAGAGGCAGTGACTTTTCTTAATTTTATGTTCAGATTCAATATTTGAACTCATGAAAATGGGAATTCTTTTTTTTCCTAATAAGTCCAGCTTATTATTTTAGACCTTGCAGTTTCTCCACAGGAAAAATCTGTGAATCATTATTGTAGTTTAATGTTTTCTCTTTTGTTGTTGTTGTTATTTCATTTGCAATGATTTCTAGTACAAAGGGAAGGAAGGAACACTGTAACTATATACAAAATAACTTCATGTTAACGATATAGAGAGGATGAAAATCATATGTATTTTCAGATCCCAATTTACAGGTAGGGAAAAGTTCATTCTGGTGAAAAAGAATGATACAGAAAAGCACAGAAGCACAGAACATGTTATACTTTGACCAGAAAACACAGTAAATACAGAGAAGAGCACCTTCTTTATGTACAATATTTTTAATCTCCATTAGGAAAAGCATAATTTTTTACTAATGAACCACTTCTTTGGAAAAGTCTGTTATGTTCAGAATTGGTCACCATGTGAGGTGTGGAATACTAAAATTCCTAAGTCAGTTTTACATCTTACCCCTGCTATGGCAGGTAAAACTGTGACAGAAGGTTGCCATACTCATTATCCTGCTCTTCACGAGTAGAGATTTGCCATTTAGTCCTATAAAAATGAATGTATCTCAAAGAATGTAACCACAGGATTTGGCTATATTTTATCAGTCTTTTATTTCAAATCCATAACTTTGAACTAATAGTGTTCATTTACCTATATGCCCAAAGCTGCAGACAACTTGAGTCCAAAACATCTTTACCTGTGGTAAATGTAATTGCCTGACTTTTCTATAGAAGGAGATGAAGTATTAAATAATAAGGATGTCTCTCTTTAGGCTTATCTCTAATGTTAACCTGCTACTTGATGAGCTATAAGCCTCTAAACTTGACCTCAGTAAGGTCAATTTAGCAAGTTCCTACTTAGAGCTAAAAATGTCTGTACGAACCATCCTAGTTCAAAATAATATTTATGACAAAGGTGGGAAGAGAAATCTCAATTCTACACTTAATCCATTAGACCATGAGGTTTCATGGCATGTTTGGCTTATTGACTCAAAATGATAATGGATAGGAAACATTCTAATCTTGATTCTGATTCTGAAAGAATTTCCTAGTTTCTAACACTTTAGACATATAGTTCTTTCCAATATCGTATTTTTACAATTGGCAAAACTAACCCATATATAATTCATCACACTAATATTTAACACTCATATTAATGATTTTTGACTAAAGGAATATAGTGGAAAAGCAATTACTAGAGGGTTATTTTTTTATTTACAAGAAATATCTGCATGATTTTATGCATTGCAATAAATATTTCAATGTTTATTCTCAGTGAGCAAACATAATCTTTTTCTAAACATACAATCCATACAATCTTTGTTGCTACATTGTAAGGGCTGTTAATCACTTGGAACCTGGCCTGGTTAAACAATTGCTATTAAAACACTTCTAGTAAAACAACCAACTTTCTGACAAAAAAAAAAAAAAAAAAAAAAAAAAAAAAGGAAGCAGATATATCAAATTTCATTATATTTTCACTGGAATCATCAACATTTGACAAATGGTGAAAGAAATAGAGAGGGCTATCCTTTCACCAAAAAAATAAATGTTGTGTTCTGAAATGTTACTGCTACATTTCACATGACTAGTAATTTGACGTTATGCTCCTATTTTCCTCTCTGCATATACTGTCTCCTGTGATGAACTGCAACAGCCCCACAGCCACCAGCTCGTCACTTCCCACATGAAATACAGGACAGGGCCGGCCTCTGTCCCACTGCAGAGGCCAGGGCAGGCTTTCAGCAAGGAAGTCTCCAAGGTGGAGGAAACAGAAAAGCAGAAAAACTCAGTGCATCTGCCAGTAAGTAATATGTCAGAAGAAAACTTTATTTTTATATTTTTTCCAAGTTTCAGCAAAGAATGAAAAAGAAAAAAAAAAAGAAGAAAAAGAGAGAAAAGAAGAAAAGGAAGCTTTTCCTGCCTCATTTTCCCATGGAAGATGAGAAAATTCCACTTGCTTTGGGAAATAAACCTAAAAACCTGGCTTTATTTTTAGCAAAGTATTTTCATTTGTCACTCAGTATCTACTTTGAAAACAACTAATTAAATAAATCTCAAAAACGAAAGGAGCAAACCCTCGATGTTTGAAGAGAATATTTTATTTCATTCATTTTGGCACACAAGTTATTAATCTCTCAACAACAAGCTGTGACTATTGAAACGAAGTACCACCCTCCTATTTCATGATTTAGATGAGTATTTATGAATCTTAAAATCAAGTTAAAACTCTTCCTATATTAAAGTACTTCTGAGATTGTACTTGGTTTCAAATATGTAATTTTTTAATTTCAGGATCTCATATACATTCACAGGTCCACTCTCTCAAGTGCATTTCTGAATGATGCAACTACAAATTTTCAAAAGCAGGATAACCATCAATTGATTCTGACAGTTCATTTCCTGACTGCAATCATACTGATTTGATGAATCACTTGTAGGCAGGAGCATGATTCAATATTCAATTGTAACGCAATGTTTGGATGAAAAGTTCTCCATACAGGAAAACATGGTTGTAGTACAATGCATTTAATTACACATTGCCATTGCAAGCATATGTTGTCTTAGGATTTCTCCCAGGAAAACTACTTAGTCAGACATACTGAATAACAATAACTGCTGCCAAATCAGGACAGAGTTAACATCATTGTCACTTAATGGGGTTTAATTTAACTAGGGCTAATGCATGTAAAAAATAATTAACCAGAAGTTGAATATGCATAAAACTGTATGCTTTAGACTTTACAATAGAAGTAGTTAAGTAAAGATAAATCCCGTTAAGTTCACTCACTGTTCAGTAGACTTTAGTAAAGAACATAGGATTTCCTAGGATCAGGACTCAAGGAGAGATTGATTATATGAGCATTGGTCAAACATTCTTTTTGTCTAGCTTAGGAATTGTGACATTCACAAGGTTTGAAATCAAGTTCTACATACAAAGACAAGTTCCTTGTTTTACATTCTAGGTATTTCTCAATATTTACTTGCAGGACACCTTAAAAGACACTACAATAATAAATTAGTTCTTTGGGATGCCTGTTACAAAGGTAAAGAAAATATTTGCCATAAAGCCCAAGTCATATAAGGTTGTACAAAGACCTCTCCCAGAAAAATTGTTCAAAGAAAGGATGCAAAGAAGTAATTAGCAGCAGAAGTCCCTGGGGAGCTTCAGTCAACATACAGCAACAGACACTTTTATAACAGCATTTTGACTCCTGATGCAGTTGGACCGTGCTAGTCACAGCCTTACTTTAGAAATGCACTCATCAACTGATAATGAAATATTTATTCTTATTTCTTATATATTATAAATATACATTATATTCTACTGCATTACAATATAGTGATGGCTAATTATTACAATGTCAAGACTTAGTGTCTGAGATGCCTAAATGGAAAGCAATATTTACACGATCACATGATTGTGTTTCTCAAATACAGTCTGTACAGACAATATACGCAGCAATATACAACTGAGTAATGGACAAGATATACAGATAATACATGGTGTTAAGGTTTTCACAGACTATGCTGACCATTTTGATATTTTCTGGTTTTGAGGCTCCTAATTTTCCACATACCAAGCAAAACCAGTGGATAGACGGGCAAAATTAGCTCATGTGCCATCAATATTTGTCTTATATACAGAAATCTTTGCAGACTAATTTCATCTTTCATAGTTTACGGCACAGCTTCCTCAGTTTAGACTAATTTCCATAATTTTAAGATCAGGCCATAGGTATTTTATTTAAGACAAAATTACTAAGTGAATTATTTTAATACATGCCAAAAGAGACTAGAAAAACATATATCATAATTTAAAGAGGCATAGGTAATGAGGGTTGACAGATTAACTTTCCTAGAATGTGCCTAGGGTATCCCCTCAAGAAGGAGATGATTTCAAAATCAACATCCTTGAGTGAGCTTTTGCATAAGCTTTACCTTTCTCCTCCTGAGTGTTACAGGGAAAAAGGAAAAGAAAAAAAGTTAAGTGTTTGTAAAAGCAAATAAAGAGAAATTTTAAGGGCAGATGAAGAGATCTAACAGCATGTTCCCAGAGGAAACGTGAAATGAGAGCAGAAGCGAATATTCTTGTAGGCAAGCTATAATGGAAGATGTCTGGTTTAACTAGCAATTGGTATAGCTGCTATTCATACCAGTAGTTAAGCTTTTCCATAGCTATAAGTACATGTACACTGCAGCTAGCAGGAATGTAACAGCCAGTGAGTGTTCTGTAATAAATAAAGAAGCCCAAGCCAGCCTCAAACTTTTCAGCTCAGCACAGGTATTCATCTATTCATGGCAGAAGAGACATCAATTAAAATTTAATTAAAAATTAAGAGGCTATACAGGAAAATAGGCGAATTCCAGGTTGCCCTTGGCTGGAGTGTTGGGATTTTTGTTTATTTGTTTATTTTCAAACATGTTTATAGCTTCTGTGGATTCATTACACCAATGACTTGGTCCTAATCACCAGTCATCAGTAGATCAGTCCTGCTGAGAATTCCTACATGAAAAATATCAAAATATCTGAAGATATTTGGAGAGATACAGGTTTGAAAAAAGTTAAAGTTTTCACAACTATTTACTCTGCCTTGTAGCTCTGTAACATAAAAAAAGGAGCTGTTCCCTGCCTCAATTATTCACATTCAAGCAGAGTCAGTTAATGCATGCACAGTCAGTTAATATGCAGACTACTGTTAAAAAAATTCATCAACTTGAAATCAAACACTAAAGCAGAGTCAAAAATAATAAATACTTCAGTTTAATATAAATTACACTTAGCTATGTTAAAAACCTCATAATTCTCTAATTTAAAACACAGCACCACAGGAGAGAAATCTTTCTATACAGCTATCTACACTGTTTTTTCTCTGACATGATCACAATTGGAAACTGATGAAATGTATCTAAATGCCTCCTTCCAAGCCGCAGACTCTAACGAAGATACCAGATCCACTTCCAACTAAGCATCTTCCAGTTACAAGGTAGAATCACATGGTGCTAATTTTTTAATACAAGATGAGAAATGCAACAAGGCTATTTTACAATGACAATACAATATTTTATCAACATGAGTTATTAAATCCATAGCATAGTCTGTTTCAACAGAAGATTATGAAGTCAAAAACTTGCAAGCCCTGGAAATCCTGAGATTCCTTTGAAGCAAGTGTTCAGTCCAGCCCAGTACTTGATGTACATCAACCCAGCCAGCATAACATCGGGAGCTATGCCTTTGCATCAGGATTGCCAATGCAAGTTTCTTTGCAATGAAGAGGTTCAAATGCTTTTGGAACTGGTTCTGCTTATGAGATAATAGTGAAAATCTTCATTATTGCCACAATTTAAGAGTGGCAGCAGCATCCTGACATCTCCTCAGATTTACAAAAATAATGCAACAACAATTTTCCAGATTTATGTATGTCTGTACACCTTCCAGATGATATCTGATCCTTCTAAAATCCTGTCGTGACATTTATCAAATATTCTCCCTGTTTGCTTCAGGAAAGTCACAAAAGTTGTAATTAAAATGAACTAATAGAAATTGTTCAGAGACTCTACCTAAACAAATGTCAAAGTAAATCTGTTCTGGCGAACTTCAGGAAGGTACATGGACCAAGTCAAGAAGGTTGCCTCTTCCAGGGTACAAAGTGCTTTTCTGATTGTCATTTTGAAGGCATTTTGCATACTTTGTACGAACCATGCAAGACCTATAACAATGACTCCTTAAATATATTATAGCCTTATAGTAAGGACTGCAGCAAGATTAAAACATTATTCCAAATACAATAAAGGTCTTTCTACAGGTTAGACAGATTCTTTGGGATCTATGCTAAACCCAATGCTAAAGCCCATTTCAATATTCTTAACAGGGAATAACAGAGGCAGCTGTTACTTGATTGCAACCAGTTACAGCTCATCTAAAGAAAAACAGAGTGGGAAAATAGGAGAAACAGAGGAGGGAAGTTTTGTTGGCTAGCCTGCTTCTATGCAAAGATAAGTTTCAATGAAGTATTTCCTACTGTTTGACATTATATGTGAGTTGCTTTGCAAGCTGGAAAGTGTAATTTGATGACAAGGTAACTATACATCCAAAACACCACTCAGAGGCCTATGAGAGATAACAGAGAAATTTTGGTCCCAATATCTCTTAGACTGTCAGTAACTGGACTGGAACTAACTAGTACTTAAGTCTGTGTCAGTATTGGTGCATTGCAGTGGCAGGGGAGAAGGACCCATCTTTGCTTGCTGTGAGTGTGCATAGCTGGATATCTTCATATACTAACATGCTCACATTTCTTAAAAAATATATATAAAAATAATATATATATATAAAAGCATTATTATGTTTAAGGAGTTAAAAAAATAAATAGTTCTTCTAGTCACATACAATTTTAATTGTCTTTTTCCCAAAAGAGTAAATGCTTGTCTGCATGAGATAAATCATTTGCATCTCTTTTAATCGTATCATTAATGTGTCATTTGAAATTAAAAAAAAAAAACTTTATTCAGAAAACACACCTGAAAACTATTCAGATAAGGGTCTGTATAAAAGCAATTCTAGGAAATCTAAAAATAAAATTCCCTCTTGAGTGATGAAAAAGGTTTGTAACAGCTACTCTTTTTTACAATTTCTTTTCTTATATAATTTTATAAATATAATAATTGATAATTTTATAAATTTTAGCTCCAAGTATTTAGTCAGGTTATCTGTTGACTGTTCAGTTGAAACTGCTACAAATTCTGATTATATCAAAAAATATACAGATTTATTTTTGTTAATTTCTGAGAAATGAACATATTTTTAAAAAGATATTAAAATGTGGTCTTTACAAAATTAAAAGATTAATTGCTACACATGCAGACAGTTTTCAAATTTAAAAAAATCTACTTTTAACTCTACTTTAAATCAATCTCAGAAAACTAAGAATAGAGTACCATAACCCAAGATTATTTATTAAAGTAATCACCCCTTTCAATGTGAGCCCTTTTTAAAAAAATATGTTATTACTCTTTTTAACTGCAATGCATTTTCATTCTTCATTGGCATTAGTCTAACAGATATACCTGTTCTCTCAGCAGTCTTACTGCTTGAAACATCTATGTGCAATGCCAGGTCCGCTTTCTGCATCACTTCGATAGCAGTGAAACAACCATCATCATTTCTCAAAGCAAGAGCTCCACCATTTGTTGGCCAGGCACAGTGCACATCACAATGCCCAAAAGGCAGGTAAACTAAAGCTGGAAGAGTCCTTAAGATACTTAGGCACATTACGGAGTAGATGTATATATGTGTTTTCCATTCTTATTTTATAATAAACATACAGCTGTAGCACTACTTATTTCCCAGATGCTTTAATTGCAGCATAAAGTCTAGTTTTTTACAATACTGAGGGACAGGGGTGAAAAGGAAGAAGAAAAATATAGGGCACCAATACTTGCATATAATTTATCTGCACACTGCAAGAATGAAGCTGCACCCTTTCTTGCCTAGTAGCAAATGACAAAGACCGTAAATGCACATACATAACCATATCCAGCCCTGCAAGTCTAGCCTTATTGAAAACATTATCTCAAAAGAAGAGTAAACTTAGGAAAACACCATATCACATATGATGTGTGTCTCTAGAGTACTAAATGCAATTGAAAAATTGCACAGAAAAGCTACAGAAGAAGGGGTTTTTTTATAGCCCTGATATTATAGCAACAAAATTACAGACTTTGTAAATGAAGTAATTACTTCTGACACTTAAGGGCAAATTTCAGTTTCCTCTGGAGTAAAGGTTCCAAACTACACCTTATCCTTTCAACCATGTTTCCAGGCAGTACACACAAACATGTCAGCATCCTACCTTTGTAGCCTCACGGACTGAGGATTTGATGTAATCAGTTCCTTGAGCAGCTCCAAAACCCGGCCCAGAAACCTGCCCCATGCTCACACAGGACTGGAGCACCAGTGCTTTTGGGACAGAATTTGTGATAATTACCAAGCCTGACTTGCATAACAGAAGCCCTGGATTTTTACCCCCAAACCTCTCTTGACTCATGGCAGGGGTCAAGATTCAAGTTCACAAGGTACAGCACAAACTTTCAAAGGAGATGAGTGAGGAGGAGTACACATATCTCTATATTGCCCTATTCAATCTTAGTGAAAGCAATCAATACAGACCTTTGAAGGTTTTATATGGTCTACTGAAGTTTCCTGGTTTATTACTACTGCATGACTGTTTATTAATGTGTATGTATAGACATGCATGTGTGCAAGTAGATATGCATGTGTACATATAGTTCTGCATATATTATTATAATCTACCTAATGATCATGTTGCATATTTTGTATTACACATTATATACAACATGGTATACTCTAGCAGCCAATCTTCATTTAAAGTTTACAGGTGAACTGAGCATCATTTATTTAAAAAAAAGTAATAACAATGCTAAGAGTAAGGGGCTGCGCACAAGCTCCTACATCACACAATGCAATTGAGACAATACTGCCACTAAATTCTACTTTGAGCCAGGAAATATTGGAAATATTCGACTAAACAAGAGAAGGAAACATTCCAAAGAATTGCAAAAACTTTAAAAGATAAAAGAAAATTCCTGCTGAACTGCATAATTAAAAGAATAAGAAATGTTTTCTTTGGACATCGACTAATTGAACAAAATTTAAAAATCTGTAATAGAGATACATTAATAATTAAGAACTCTTAGTAATACTCTATAAAACAAACAAGTGTAATGAATTTAAGTAAGCATATAGTTTCTTCAAGCTTAAAATAATAGCAGAGACAGTAACAATAAATCTCCTGCTATCCTGAAAAGGTATCAAGATGTCTAATGATTTTTAGCAAAAAGTGAACCTATGTGAGGATATCTAGATTGCTTTGCTGTTCTAGTACAAGGAATATATAGCAAAAGAATCTTATACTTTTCATTTTTGAGCCCTACTATTCGTTTTTTGTAGTATGAAACAAGGATTTGTTTCATGTAATATGTTCATTCATGTTTTATTTGTAATATGAAACAAGACTTGCCAGTCACTTAAACTTGCATAGCATAATGTAAGAATAATGCACTTATTAACCTCATTTATTAATAAATAAATCAGAATATATCTAAAGTCAAATTCTGTTGTAGGCTTTTTATTCTTGGGACAAGAGGGTGGAATGTCACACTGCTGTGACAAATGAAGATGACCTGAGCCCTCCTGCTTTCATGATCTGCCAATAGTTTTCTAGCAATAAGAGGCTCAAAACAGAAGACAGAAATGCAAGAGCTTTTGGTGCATCCTAAAATCATATAAATTGAGGTTCTTACCTCAATATATGATGATGGGGTGTCTAGTGTATACACCCCCAAATGCCATTGACAATTTTTCATTGGCACAACATATTGGAAGAGAATAGAGAACATATTGTCTAATTTGTTATTTAATATCTCTAGGAATTTTAAAAATTACAGTGGTAAAAATACAGGGAAAACTGCTTTAACAAACCACACCAGCACATACTTGGAATTTTTGTTTTAAACATTCTTTCCATCATGATTTCGATTATCTCTTATTGTTGTACCAAAACAATAATTTAGAAATATAAATCCATGTTGTATGACTTTTTCTTGTATTATTGCATTACTTTATATGATCAAAACCATGGTTGCTTTGCTAATACAAGGTGGACATTAAAATTAAAGATACTAGTTCAGTGCATTAAGTATGCAGGAAACAGCTGTCGACTTGCAAAGAATATAGTTGTAAGATGTAAGTTGTGAGTAAATAATTTTTCAAAAATTACAACTTCTGTTACGTTGTAAACTAAAGAAAATGGAAATTCAATAATGAACTAAATAAAATGGAAATTCATTAATGAACAATGTAAAGAGATGATATTCTTATTATATCTGGTCAAATCAGATTTTTTGAATTTTTTCCCAAGTCATCATTCATCACAATTAGCTGTAATGAGGGAGCTCAAATACAACTCAATTGCCTTGTTTAATGTTACAAGAAACTGTTGCCATAACTTTGTTTCAACAGAAAGAGCATGTGATGTGGCTAGAATGCTAATGGATGACATGTTGCAGGAAAGAGGAAGCAGGTTATCATGTTCAGAGCATTGACAACTCAAAGCGTTTTGTGATACTAAACAACAATAGTTGTTTGACTAGCACGATAGCGTTAGAAGAGCCACATCCTGACCTATAACTAAGATATGTCACACTCAGAAAGTGAATTAAATTGAAAAAGAAATGTCCTGAATACAAAAAGAAAACCCAACACCAAGACTCAAGGTAGTTAGTATAAATATGGAAAAAATAAAACACTGGGTATAAATATGGAAAAAATAAAACACTGGTGACATCTTATCTCTGTGGTTACAAACATAATGACAATAGCAAGTCCATCTACATTATCATGGCTATCTTTGTAGGTATTTTCCTCCTAGGGAATAGAGCTAGACAAGCCTCACACACTCCTTTTTTCTTCATTATGTTTTAATCTTCTAATTACATAATTATCATAGAGAAAAGAATAGAGCACAAATAATATGGGGAAAGCACTAACAGGAAGGTATCTGGTTTTTCAAGGCCTGTATACCACATTCATCTAGTTTATATGTGAAAAGCTACTAAGTATAATATTTGCTCACTGGACTCAAAAGGATATTTTGAGCCTTCATTTATTGTATTGCTTACTTTATTGTGAAATCAAAGCATACATGCAAATGTTATCACTCCAGGCTAATGTTACCAACCTCAAGTCCTTCTATGACCAGTTAACTCGCCTAATGGATGAGGGAAAGGATGTGGATGTGGTCTACTTCAAGGAGGCCTTTGACACAGCCCTCTGCTGCACTGTCCTAGAAAAGCTGGCAGCTCCTGGCTTGGACAGGTATGTGTGAAAAAATGGCTGGATGGCCAGGCCCAGAGAACGGTCATGAATAGAGTTAAATCCATAAATAGAGCTAAAACCAGTCATGAACCATGTTCCCCAGGGACTAATGTTAGGGATGGTCCTCTTTAGTATCTTTACTGATGACCTGGATGAGGGGACTGAGTGCACTCTCAGTAAGTTTGCAGATCACACCAAGTTGGGAGGAAAGGTTGATCTGCTTGAGGGTTTAGAAGGCTCTGCAGAGGGATCTTGGAGAGGCTAGATTGATGGGCTGAGGCCAACAGCATAAGATTCAAGAAGGTCAAGTGTCGGTCCTGCACTTGGTTACAACAGCCCCTGCAACGCTACAGGCTTGGGGCAGAGCGGCTAAAGGGCTGCACAGCAGAAAGGGATCTGAGGGCGTTGGTTGAGAGCCAGCTGCACATGAGCCAGCAATGTGCCCAGGTGGTCAAGAAGACCAACAGCCTCCTGGCTTGTATGAGGAACAGTGTGACTAGCAGGACTAGGGAAGGGATTGTCCCTCTGTACTCAGCTCTGGTGAGGTCACATCTTGAATATCGTGTTCAGTTTTGCGCCCTTCACTACAAGAAAGACACTGAGGCATATGTCCAAAGAAGGGTAATGAAACTGGTGAAGGGGCTAGAGCACAGACCATACAAGGAGTGGCTGAGGGAGCTGGGGTTATTCAGTCTGGAGAAGACTCAGGGAAGACCTTATTGCTCTCTACCACTACCTGAAAGGAGGTTATAGTGAAGCAGAGCTCAATCTCCAAAATATCTGCAAAAGCAGGACAAAAGGAAATGGCCTCAAGTTGCACCAGAGGAGGTTCAGGTTAGGTATTATGAAAAAACCCTACATGGAAAGAGTAGTCAAGCATTGGAAGAGACTGCCCAAGGAACTGGTGGAGTCACCATCCCTGGCAGTGTTCAAGAAACATGTGGATGAGGTGCTTAAGGACATGGTTTCAGGCATGGTGTTGAAGGGCTTATGGCTAAATTTAATACCCTGAAGGTTTTTTCCAATCACAATGGCTCTGTGATTCCATGATTCTATTCCTCATTTGTATAATATGGATGCAACAGTTCCTTTTTCTTGACATTGTGGAACTGTTTTTGTGTCTTTCTAGATTAAAAGTTGTTACTTTCTCACAGGACATACTTGCTTTATTTGCTGTCTAGATTCATATCAATCCAGACTTCAACTCCACTTGCATCTACTTCATGTGAAAGTAGAAATAGCTCACAAAAGCAGCATGTTGTAAATCGCCTGCAAAGACCACAAAATTCAGCACCAGAAAGATTCTTAAATTGACATAAAGGCTCTTCCTCATTCCAAGACCAATATTAGGGATGCATATGTCACTCTTTCAGATGTTTGAATAATCTGGATTTACATGCCTCCAGTGAGGTAATCTTTCCAGCACTCTGAGGGAATCTCTTCAGGTTTTTACTAGCCTAACTGCTCAGAAGTTTTTTGAGTTTTGCCTCCTTATTATACACTCATTATAGACTTTCATGCTATAGTAATCTTACCTAGAGGCTATTTATAGTCATCTGACGTAAAGAATACTTTCTGTATTTTTGTGTTAGAGATTCATATGAGCTAGTGGTTCCCCAGGGCCAAATTATGAAATTTCACTCATGAATTCCAAGAAGTGCTGGGCAGGTTGAGTCCTCTAATAGGAATCTAGCAAGTTGAAAACAAATATTATCTTCAAGTGGCTTCCTGCTTTGAATGATTTTGCCAAGTGTTGTCATTCCTAGTTCATTTTTTATATATATATAAAAATATATTGTATAGTAGAATCTTCCTATGAAAGTCCATATGTGCTTGTCTCTTCTGCCACGGCACAGAGATCTCTTAGAGCAGCTCAGTCAGACTTTTAAAGCAAGGGTTTCAAAGCATTTCTTTTGCCTATACTTACAGAAAAAGTTCTAGCCTTTTATATAAGTAGGCTAATCATGCTGCTATAAGACAGAGAAAACAAAAATATCTGTGACTTTTTTATTCATCACTTATTGTGGATTAGTTTACAAGTACCTTAAGATGGCCGACCTTCCTTTTTCTTGATCCTTATAGCATACTATTAAAATTAACCCTTTGCCTCCCCAAGCATTTTTAGCACTTCTCTAGCTTGTTGATGATCATTCTTACTTCGAGGCTTATTATTACTTTAGCCTGTTTTAAAGCTCTTTTGACTAGATTAGCAAGATGGTGCATAAAACAGCCCTTTCTTCTTTAGTGTGAGTGTTTGGCAGCCTCTTATCTTTGCCATCAGCTTTGGGAACATCCCTGGCTAATGCAACCCAGAAGCCCACTGCCAACACCAGATATGCAGCCACACACTGTCTCCAGGATTCCTCCACCACTGCCAGTGCCTTGGGTGCCTCGACTGACAAGAATGACAGTTTTGCCCTGTATCTGCAGCCTTCCTGACGGAGCCTCATTGTGGCCTTGGCTTGGCTTTGGAGCATCAGTATGCATGATGATGGACTATTCACCAGGTAGACAGGAGACCTAACTGGCATCTCTGCTATCTGCTTTGGGGGACATCTGAGGCTGGTCCTTAATGAGTTTCTCTCAGAAGCCATATGGCTTCTAGATGGAAGCATCTACCGCCATTACTCTTATTTAGCTCCTGACATTGATAATCATAATTCTGTAGCCTTCAAGATATATATTTTCCTCTTTTATGCAACTGTTTTTTATATACATTGCCTCATTTTTTTTCTGCAGTTAGTTTGGACACACACTGCCTCCCTCACTTCTAGAGCAGTTCTCACCCTAGAACATGCTCTCAGTGCATGTATAAGAGGAGGAAAGATTCATAATCTCTTTATGAACTGTAGAGGCCATGAGACTATTGCAAAGCTGAGAACTAAGCCATTATCTGGTTGTAGGGAGTTTGAAGGCAGCTATACTGCTGTGAAAACAGGGACCTTACCTGGTGATGAGGAGCAACTGAGGCATTTGGAGGTGGCCGTGCCAGAAGGCACACCACCAACCCAAAGACCGCCGACCTCTAAGCTAGTTTGGAGGTCAAACCTGAGGCGAGGGAGAGGAAGATGATGAAGGCAGGACCCTCATAACGAGACCAGAGACCCCCACTGGTGGGCACGCATGCCCACACCAGAGAAATCTGCATAATGATAAAGGTGAAGCTTTACCGGCCCTCTGGTCGCCTCTTGACACGTACTGGCCCTACATGTCAGGATGCACCAGATATAAAAAATAATCGTGGATCTGACATGGAGAGTCTTTCAACCAAGACTACGCTGTCTCTGCGGGGACGTCTGCAAGCTTGGAGCCTGTCAGCCACCTCTCATCCATCAAGGGGGGATTATCAGCCTTGCTATCCTGCTGGCAAGTATCCTCTCATAAGTAATTTCTATGTAGGCTGCTCGTTTTGCAGGTAGTTGCTAAGTAGTCATCTTGCTTTAGTGTGTTGCTGCTGTGAATTGTCCTGAATAAACCAAGGGGTTGATTTTTCTCTGCTTTCATTGCCACAATCCGAACCCACCCGCAACGGTTGAGGAAGAGGCAACTGTGTGTGAACACGGAAGGTGCTCATATTCTTCTGATGACACACTGAAAAAACCTCTTACAATGTCAGTTAACAGTAACAATTTCCTAAGATATTTCTGCTTTTCTAAAGCTCTGTTTTGTCTTTTTTTCTTTCCAGACGATAGTTGTGAATAATCCCCCAAAATTTTGCATTGTTCAGTGTGAATTTTCAACTTCACCTTTCAAAAAAAAAAAAAAAAAAAAGAAGGAATCAAAAGTGAAGCGAAATTTAATTCACTCAGCTTTTGAAAAATGAAATAGCTATAAGCAGCAGAAGAGATACACAGGCTTACTTAAATCTCATTTATCTTTCTAAACAGGAAGATTAAACATCCATGAAACTAAAAAAGAAAAAGATAAAATGTAAAATAAGAAGTAACAATAACTGTCAGATTTTCATTTTTCAAATATTTATGTACAGTGCTGAATGCAATACAAATATGTCCTNTTTTTTTTGAGCTAGTCTCTTACATTTTAGGTCATTTTGTAAAGCAGTAAGTCACCCTAGAGCAGATTTGTATGGCAGTGAAACATTGTTTCCTGGGTGATTGCAGTAATCAGCCTTAAGCCTCATAAATCTAAGATAACATAAAAACCCAACATGCTCCATTACAACAAGGGATTAGACCTGCATTCCAGATGTGTCACATTCTGCCACATAGGGTCCAGCCCTGCTTCTCAGTTCACACTCCTGCTAAGCCTGTCATACAGTCATGATTTATTTACCCAGACGGTAAAATTGTCCTGGCAGTTTCACAAGAACTTGCAATGGATACGGAGCTGGCAGAGGGCATCTACTTGTGTACACAGCGCAATGCTCTGCAGTCTCAGATACCAATCCAGCTCTGAGGGAGCCAGCACACCTACACGCACCACTGGAGCACACTGCAAAAATAAAATCCTGAGATTCCCAATGCAGGTCTGCTACTCCATTCGCTCAGTCAGTTCTGTGTAGCAAATGCAAAAATATCCTCTATTCTTCCTTGATTCTTCTTACTAAGTATGGGCTATAACTGATGACAACCCTTGCCAAAATACACTTATGATACTATTTATGGTTTGAGTTGTTGACACACCTTGTCAAATAATGGATTATTTCCCACCTGTTTGATGTGTGGTGTCTGAAGCTGATTTATAAGTCATGTCACTTTGTATGCTATTGCATTCATTTACGAGTCACTCAACTGATTTATGACTTGAGCGTTTGAATTATAAATCATACCTGTAATGTATACTTCCAGTAACTTATTTTTAATCTGGCACTTTTTACTTCAGTTATAAACTTAAATTTACTAACTTGTCTATGAAAAGAGAAAGAAAAAAGAAATGACGTGCTTGATGTGCTAATGCTCTAGAATTATTGTGCAATGCATGGGGCATTTTTCAGCACCACTCCTCTCTCAGAAGTCTAGCACTATTCCAGGCACAGCTATTCCAGCTCTTGCTGTTATATATCTTTCTTACACACAGTCCTGTGAGCCATTTTATAGCCCTACAAGAGTCACTGACTTATTTCAAAACAGTACTTTTGGGGTTAGCCCACAGGGCAGGACAAATCTCACCATCAGTTATGTGCTTGTGACTGACAGCTCACATAGGACAAACAGCCAGCATCCATTCATACAGCCTTGGCACACCTAAAGCCTGCAGAAAGCAAGTTGACCAGCCCCACATCAGAGGCAGTTGCCTAAAAACTGATGTATGGTGTAATCTGAGATGCTTAAAAACTTCCTACCTGTCCTCCAGGTTTGGAAAGATAGAGGTCTACCATAAGCCAACAGATGTCGAAAATGGTACCACTTTTAGAAAACCCCAAATTGATCCCCAAATGCCTTTTAGTGGTATGAGCTAAATCTCCTCAAGACTTCAGACACTCTCCTGATTGAGGAGAATGTCCTCAATCTGAGGGGAGTGAAGAGAGAGATAGACTGAAAAGTCTCCATTGACTATTTTGGAAGATTTTAATTTTAATCCGATACTTTTTACTTTGGAATCTCAGGTACCTCCAGTGTATCAAGAGGGCAATCTTACTATGCCAGGGAAAACTCAACCCTACATCACTGTCCAGACAATGCCCACTGAAAATCTGAACATCCTCACCCAAGACCACCTTGTAACCATCAATATTTTTCCCATAAAACCATACAGTATGGACAACAGCACTATGAACTCACCTCACAGTGAAAATTTTAATGGGGTATGAGCATCAGTGAATTTATATGATCAGTGCTGCACAATTTAAATGTTAAAAGCTTAGGAGTTGGCATACAAGTATTTTGATTTTTTTGTCTGTTCTTGAGCACTTTAATTCCATGCATTTAAGATAGTGAGAAGAGATAGTATTAAGGAGTAACCAAATCACTGCTCTTTAGGGGAGATTTAAATGTCTCCCCTAAAATTTCTGTTTAACACAAGTGTGAAGTTCAACAAGCTACCGGAGGTGATATCTTCTCTTCCTGTTAGACGGTGCAGTATCTCTTGGAAGCTAGGATCTGAAACATAAGCATGCAGTGATACAGCAGTATATTAACTGAGATGTCTTCTGTAGTACTTTTAGTTCCTATAATAATCAAAGCTTTCCTTTTAGGAAAAAAATGCTTTGTGTCACGCATTTGTAGCTTTGTCAGTTATATTTCAGAAAAAAAAATGACGTTTGAAATATTTTAACAGCTGCAGATCATAAAAACATGTTCAGCTACCACAACTTGTGTTCAAAGCTATGACAAGGAAGCATTATACGCAAGGAAGCAATAATAACTGGTTACTTCTATGAACAAAGCAAAGAAATTGCTTGTGTTAATGACAACTGCCCAAATTCTAAATTAGGAGTCTGCTCCCTTTGATCCCTGAATACTGAGTGTGTTATTCAGCTGTCTGCTCTCGTTTTCCCACAGATGAGATTTGTGACCTGAGGAACTATAGTAGTCACAGAAAGCCTTCAAAGAAAAACACTTATTCAGCACCATATTTAGATCCTGTGATTAAACCAGACAGGGGAGTACTGACCAAAAAATAAAACGTGACAAAAAAAGGTTCTAAACAAACAAACAGTTTCCTTTCCTTTAGAGTATTCTGTGAGTGCTCAGGCCATGTTTGCATATCGTATGTTGAGGAAGCAGGTGGTTTGCCTATAACATGTACTAGCCTTCAGTATGTCCCCATGCAACCAGAGAGACTGTAGAAAGATAAGAGAATTATTTTATGAGCACTCCAGGATCAAAAGAAAAGCTGCAGAAGTTCAAGTCACGGTGCTTCATGTAACAATAAATTTTCCAGTAAACATTTTCCCCCCTCTTCCACTCTCAGCCACATCTGTAAAGAGCTGTGAAGGAGAAAATGTCGCTGTTACATTGTCAACGTTGTCCCCTTTAGACAATTAGATGTGTCACCTATACTTACAGTCACTGTTCTGAAATACTCTAAAAAAAGAGTGCAATAGCAAAATTCATGATATAAAGAGCAATAAAAGACATTGTTTACAGCAGATCATGGTTATGAAATGTAACAACTTTGGCTTGCACTCCAGCCTCATTTGTGCAGAGACGCTTAAGGCAAGCTGTACGCAAGGGAGATCTGTCATGCCCCTCAGCCCACTCTCTCATGGTCCATCCCTGAACAACACTTAAGCTTTTGAGTAGGAACCAGCTGTTCCATTTAACAATGCTCTGGTACGACACAAGGAACTCATGAAATCTGTAATATACTTAACAAGTTTCTAAAACATTGTTTACCTTAGGTTTGCCTTGCAAAGGCCAACAGCTACCAAGAAAGGGATTTCCAGAAGCAAACAATAATTTCATAGTTCTCTTCTTCTGCAACAGGGTTTGTAGGCAGGTGCTTTGTTTTGAGAAGTTTTCTAGCTGGTTTTGTCAAAAGACTGACTGGTTTAAATAAGAAAAAGAAAATATTCACCAGTTATTTCTTCAAGATTTTTACAAGTTTCTTCTCATTCCTTTCTCCATACTAGCATTTCAAACACTTTTTATTTGGCTGCAGAGGACAGCATCTGCAGATCAGGAACACTGCTCTGTATACAAGCTCTTTAAGGAAAATTGTTTTGCAAGGAGAAACAAATTCTTTAAATTAATTGCACTGATAAACTTTTTTTCTTCATCAGTATAAATATTGTTTTATAAATCATAACTAACTAGAACTAGTTCTAACTAGAAATGTGCATAGTCACGTATTTATTGCGTACCTGGCATCATGCCTGATAGGTAGTTTTGAGTACATATAGGTCCTTGAGCAGCACTATAAACAAAATTATTTTGCTTGCTCTGATCTTTGATTTTATTAACTCTGGAGGCAGAGTTGCTGCCTGGGAATCATACTTTCATATGGATCTAAACATTTCTGAAAGAAAGCACTGTCCAACATGCTATTTAGCCACCTCCAGTCCAGAGCCAGTGTTCATGTTTAAATAAATCAAGTTACAAACAACTTGGTACATCTTTTTTTTCCATAGGGCATTTGTCTGCAAGGACTCTCATTGGATGCCTCCCTGGTGCAGGGACATAAATAGAATATTGAGCTGACTTTCCTTGTTTCTAAAAATTCACTGGGGGGAAAAAAAGAAGAAGAGATGTTGAAAAGCAGTGAAGTACAGTCATGAATTCTTTAAAAATTAATCACTGTATTGGATCCCTTTAGGGCTACTTACAGCTGCTATGACTTACAGATTGAAGGTCAGCGCTTTTCTCAGAACCGTGACTGTGGCAATGAACACAGGAGAACTGTGTCATCCCTTTGTTTTGACATAAATATGTTCCCCAATGCAGTCTCTGCAGCTGAAATAAAACTGCTGGAGGTGTTCTAGTGAAGCTATTTAACTCTCGGCATCCAGAAATTATGACAATTTACATCACTAAATGTCAATGAATGAATGAAGATCTTGATCATTACAACAGATAAACAGACACACCATAGATCATTTCTTTCTTTGGTGCAAACATTGGGCAACCAGTTCACCAAATGAATTCACCAGATGCCCTGACACCTCACCTGATTCCTCTATCCATCTGCACTGCTGCCCTCAGGGCAGGAGCAGTCTCCCCTCCCTGTAGCAAATTCCTGTTTAACAAAATATACATCCAAAACACATTATTTTTACCTTCGCCAAACCCAAACTATAAACACATAAGCTGAATAGCCATGCCAACCATTAAGAACAGCAATGCACCTGGCACTCATCTTATAGTGCCAGGTTCTTCCTAGCTGCCACATCATAGAGGAGACATGTCTTCTCTGCACTGTAAATGTTTCCTAGATAGTATTCAGGTAGGAGTGAACGTAACATTTCCAAACACACTTCAGCAGAGGTTCACCTGAAGCAATGAGGAAGCACAAGCCTCACAGGGCTCCTGTAACAACCATTTGCTTTTCTTCCCCACAATGCTCAAGACATGATTTGTTTTTGCATCAAACATTGCACCAAGATGATTTCCTGACTTCAGACTATTAAAAGGCATATACAGTATACCAGATCCTTTCCATATATAAGATTGCTCATCTTTAGCAGGATATATCCTCCTGAGCTTCCAATTGCTTGTTTGGAAGGCTTGGATACTCATCATTACTGCTGTTGAAGCATTAAATTTTTAGCTCAAATTATCCCTGTTGACTGCTTGCCCTTTGACTTGATGTGGTCACTGACATGAAGGCTTCAAATCCACAGTATATCTGCAGCTTGTAATTAAACGTTTAAAATTACGTATTGGTCTTTCAACAACCAACAATTTATCAAGGGGGAGATTTCATTACTATCTGGTATGTATGTATACTTGGAAATGTCAAGTTTTTCTCTAACTAGTGGCAAATAATCTGAAGTCTTGTATGGACAAATTGAAAGCAGTGTCTCAGGGACTCTGTACCAATGAATAACACCATAGTGGTAAATTGTCCAAGTGAAAAAATTAACTGAATCTACTCTATGTGAATATGTATAACTTATTCTGAATGACTTCTGTGTTATAACTGAACAGGTCAGAAGTGCAAGAGAGGTGAAATAAAAGATAAACATCAGCTATAAATTGGGCATTTCTTGACTAGCACACAGAAAGCCAAAATATTCATTTAAGCATGCTTGCATGTGTATCTATTGATTTTATCTGACTTCCTGTATTTTCCTGGGGAAAATGCAGAGTAGGAAAAAAAATTGTAGCACCTCATATCTCAACCAACTGTATTTAGTGAATTGCCAGATTTCATGACATGAGAAGTGCTAAAGTTCTCGGCATACTCTCAGTGAGCTGGTAGTCTTAGTCTGCATGCCAGTTGCTGTGAGTAGGTTTGAGATCCAATTGTTTAAATTTTTGTATTTTATTAATGTATTTTGTAGAGCAGACTGACCATTATTTGTCTGTCCAAAAACCTTTTGCATCTCCTCACTCACCTGCTTCATCGGGCATAAAAGAGTACACTGATCCCACATTGTATAGCTTGTGCATGCTATCCAGGAGCATCAGCTGTGGATAAACCTTCAGGGAAAGCTTACTCCATCCTCCAGGCCCCGGGTTCTGGCCTGGGGAGGGGTCTCCTCTTTTAAGACAGATTTCAGGGAAACTGACCCCAAGTAGTCAGACAGCATATTCCTACTCACTTGGGAAGTGCAGTGGAATTTTAGCCTACTGAGAGCTATACCATGTTCTTTTTCAGGGGGTGGCATTCACTTCTCAGTGTCCACCTACCACCTTTACAAACATAGAAAGTTAAAAAGTTGACACTGGTAAAATCATCCTATCTAGACTATCAAAGTCTAGACCAGATTTTGGATTCATTAGTCAAAGGACTGCAGAGTCTATTTTATTTGAAAATATGAGACAGTTTAAGAATAAGGCTCCACCTGAAACACCTTGTCTTTTCTTTAACACTCTGAAGGGTCAGATTCAGCCTTTAAATACAAGTTCTTTCTGGGGTAGGAAGAGTGATTGCTTCCAAAACTGTCATTTCCTGTTCTGGAAGAACAACCTTGTGAAAGCAAAATAAATCTCCCAAAACAGAAGGGATAAAAAGAAAAACATAGAAAGAAATCTTTACCTGATCTAGTGCTATATAAGGAAAGGAGGAATGAGGGAACGTGCATGCTTGAAAGGGCCTGGAATGTGATGTGATCAGAAAAGCAATCTTTCTAAACAGCGGATAATACACAGAACTTGTCTGGGTAAATGTTACTTTTTTGTTTAAAAAAAAAAAGGAATATTTGTAACTCCATGGAATATAATATTTACCTTATTCATATCATTTTGTTGGATAATTGTCATTGCTCTTTTTTTTTTTTTCTTTTACATTTGATGTTAAGTAGGGGAGACTGAACTGAGAACTGGTGTTTTATTTGGTGCCTAAAAGTCCATTAAGCAACACAACAATTACAACCTGGAACAACTTTTTCCAAAAATTTCTGAAGCAAAGCATTTGCTAAGAGTCGGGACATAAACAGAAGCACAGTTTCAAACCATCATTTCTGGATATTTGATTGGAGGTTTGGGAAGCTTGGTTACAGACACATAAGAGTACTGATGCTGTTAATGTAGAGTATTGCAAATTCAGAACCAAACTCTGAAGCAAAACAGTTAATAATATCATGTAAACATTTTCCATACAGAGGTCGTGTATGACTGACACACAGCGCTACCAATTTGATAAAACATTTTTGTAGACAAAAACAACATAAGCCAGGTTGTCACTCATTTGAGCGTTAGCCTAAAGGCTTATTTAAGATAGAGAAATGAAAACAAAGTGTGTCTCACTGATATTCTCTTGTTTCTCTTGCACTGGTGCTGGAAGGACCGTTAGGAGTTCAGTACATGTTAGAGGAAATTGTGGTACCCACTAGTGAATGACACTGCTATTTGTACTCTGTGCCCTACATGACCCAATCAATTTTCTGTTGCAATAAACACCACTGCCTGACTAAAGGATTTAACATGAGAAATACTGAACCTAAAACAAATGCCATTTCACTTAGATTGGATTTTGTTTGTTTCTTCATTAAAATTGTTCCTAAGACTCCATTTCCTGCGGCAAACCAAGGGCAACAGAAGCAAACAGAGATGTAACTGCATATAATAAAAATGAAAAACGGGTTTGGTGAATGAAAAGTTTGAGTTAACAGAGGGAATGCTCTTTTTGCCTAAATAATGCAGCAATCATGGCTCAGACTGAAAGAAATATGACAGTTGGTTAGAATATTAAATTTCCTTAATGCTGAGTCCTCGAATAGAGAAGGCACACACTGATGGACATGGTGATTCTACTGCTTTTCTGAGAACTTCTGAGGAAGCTACATTGTGGCAACTACAAGTGTGAGGAAACTACATCTAAGGAAACCTATCAAGAGGCTCTTCAGTCCAAACATGTTTTTTTTATTGTATGTTTCAAACTGGGTTATCATCTGTGGTATCAAACCTTAATGACTTAGTTTACTTAATAAAGAGCAAGGAGCAAGAAATCTCCTTTTATGAGTCATTTCAAAGAGAAACATCCTAGTAAAGCCTTGAAAAATGTGAAAAAGGTGCTTTTGAAAGAGACATGGCCAGTTTCTGAAAAACAAGGCCTGGCTGTACAACCTTCTTTTCCTTACAGACATCATGTCTGTAAAGCTGTGTCTCAGCACAAACCAATATCCTTGCCTTAGTAAACCAGATGGTCCGCAGACACAGGCATGGCAAGATCAGAAAGCATCTTCCATTACTAGATCAAATCAAATATCTGGAAAAACTATGAGACTCTTCGGGGAGGCACAGGTTCTTCTTCTGTATCTAAAATCTTGCTTTCATTTTCCACTACATAATAATGTTAAGGACACACCTTTACGGAATACACCACAGGACAGTCTTCAATGTTAGATTATTCTGAACCTGAATTTGATGGACCCAAGGCAGAAAAGAAGAATGGGATCCCTTTGCCAGCATCATCACTCTTTCAATCACTGGTTACTTTACTGAACTGTTAATTCAATTTTATCTGGAGAATAAATCCAAATGAGTCACCTTTGCATCAGGACCTGACAGCATTATAAAGATCTGTTACTAAAATGGATCATCTTCATCTTTAGTACGTACAAAACTGTATTTCAACATATATTTCAGTTATATACGCAGCTATGCAATTCAAAAGAATTGAGCAGTGACTTTGTTTAAAAGGATAAAGTCCTATGGTCACAAATTATATATTGTTGACAGTCCCTCCGGATCAACAAAGCTGATTTCAAGGACTAATGACTTCACTGCAAACCAGACATCGAGAAACCCCTTATGCTATCGGCACAAAACATTAATTGAAGCCAGTTTCATTCTGCATTGTATGCCATTGTAGTTTTATTAGTACTAATGCTAGACATAGCTATAAAAACAAGTTCTGCATCTGAAATGTTTTTATTTGGTAATGAATAGCATCTTAAATAAAAGTGACTATGTAAATCATTATTCACAATAAACTGGTTATAAAATTGCTAAATGATGATTGCCCAGACAGAATGATTAATGAGGACTCAGTAAGATTAATGAGGACATCATTAAAAAGGGCTTTCCTTACACATTTTCTTAGGGATCCGCTTCCAGCATAACATACTCGTTACGATCAGCCTTGAAGAACGCTGCAAGCAAACGAGGGGTAAGGAAATGAGGACAAAATGGAGAAGAAGGGTTCAAAAGGAAAAGTTTAAAAGGGAAATAGAAAGAAGTATACATTTAGGGAAAGGGGGGGAAGGAGAGAGAATGAAGGGACAAAAGATGCGATGTTTTCTGAGTGGGAAGTTGACAGAAGTCATTGCAGACAGAAAAGGGAAGCAGCTTTAAGCACTACCCTGCGTACACACTGAAGGGACTGTGTGAAAAAGTCCTTTGATGAGGATGTGAATCCTCATCTACGGCCTTTCTTTTTTTATGACTTCTCAAACTCAAGGTCTGATATTTCTGAAATATTATAAAATACATGATATAAACTCTTCTTGATGATGGCCAGTGAAAGGACAAGTGGTAATGGGTAAAATATAAAAACAGGAAGTTCTGTCTGCATGTGAGGAAGACCTTCTTCACTGTGAGGGTGACAGAGCCCTGGCACAGGCTGCCAAGAGCGGTTGTGGAGTCTCCTTTTCTGGAGATCTTCCAAACCCACCTGGATGCCACTCTGTGCCATGTGCTCTAGGTGTTCCTACTGGAGCAGGAGAATGGGACTAGATCTGTAGGGGTCCCTTCCAACTTCAGCCATTCTGGGATTCTGTGATAAATATTACATATATAAAATATTATAATATATATAAATATAAGTTCAGATCAGTAGCATTTGGGCTCAAAAATATAAATTCAAATCAGTAGCATTTGGGTTCAAATCTCCTTCAATAAAGGAAAAAGGGATTGTTTTTAGCTTGTTGTAAGAAATCAGAAATTTGCATAAACAGAGCCAAGCTATCAGTAATAACAAGATGTTAGAACAAGAAAACTCCAGCACACTTTTTCAAAATAGACAAGTCCTGTTCCCAGCCAGTAATATTATTATATTATTTACATTGCTGTTATATCACAGTGATAAGAAACATTAGAAATGTAAGTAATTGCACTAACAAACTTATACTATGTAGGTACATAATCTTTCTAAAATTAAAAAAAAAAAAAAAACCAACAATAACACCACCAACAAAACTTGGTAACTTTTAAGGCTGACAAAGTTTTTTACTCAAATTTCATATGACATTTTCAGAAAGTTCATGAAAACTAGCTTTTGCACACTCAAACAACTAAGTTCTACAGTAGTTTCCTGGAAAAAAAATAAACCTATTAAACAGATACAATTTCAAATTGAAAAGTGCAAATCTAAGACAGTATGACAAGTAGATGCACGTAGATGCATTTAGTTTGAAAATAGAGAAGAATACTTTGAACAGTAATTGAAGTCTAGCATGCTTCACTCCTACAGCCTAGGAAGCAGTAATTAGAAGAAGGGACACTATAGTACATCTTTGAGGTGAAACAGGATTAAATGTGATGAAGGAATGCATTATATCAAGAAATACTTCTCTGTCTTTTAAAGATGATGTAAGTCTTCAATGATTTCAACCATTTTAATTTAGTCACTCAAGTTAGACAATAAAAGAGACTAAAACATGCTAAACTTATTTAGGTTCAGAGTTAGGTTTAGATTTTGGGTTAGGGTTAAGGTTCAAGGTTAGTATTAGGGTTAGCGTTAGGTTCAGAGTTAAGGTTAGTGTTTGGAGTTACAGTTAGGGCTAGTGTTAGGGTTTAGGGTAAGGGCTTGCATTAGTGTTTAGTGTCAGTGCTAGTGTTAGGATGATGGTTAGGTTGATGGTTATGATTTAGGATTAGTGTTAGTCTAAGGATTAGAGTTATGTTTAGGGTTAGGGTTATGATCTAGGATTTAGGGTTATGATGAAGGTTAGGTTTAAGGGTTGGTGTCAGGGTTAGATTATTTTTGGGGTGAGGCTTAGGTTTAGAGGTTAGGGTTTTATGTTTACAGTTAGTATTAGGGTTTAGGGTTAGGGTTTTAGGTTTAGGGATATTGTTAGGGTAGGGTTGGGTTACTCCTGCAAGTAAGAGAGAGGTGATCATTAGGGCTGGAGCCCTAATACAAGAATATTTAGTAACTTCTCACATTGGTAGACCCACATAGATGCCATTCATAAGACCCTCTAGACACATGAAATGCCTATGTGCAGATATATAGCCTTCCTCTGGGGAAGATGGTCCTACGCTCATTTCAAGTTTCCAGGGACTGCTATCCTGCTTCTGAAAACATCCCTCTCTTTCCACAGTATCACACAAAGACTTCTAGGCATTGTTGGGTTATCTCTCCCCATATATTCTATGGGAGAATATCTTCTGGGGAGAATGGGAGAATACTTCTCCTATTCTTGGGTTATTTGAACTTCCCTCAAGTTATTCTTGGGGCAGGCACATCAGAAACAGAGAGCAAGCACAGTGCAGGGCAGGCTTTGACACCTATTCAAGGATTGAAAAGGTAGTCTCATACGAGGCCCCTCGTGAGTGTTTCTTGACTTCTATGGACATTTTTACAGCAGAGCAAGCAGAGCTACCAGATTCAAGTAGGTTGGACTGCTGAACTGGGGTATTATGGGTGTCCAACCTTCCATAAAAGCAAAACTTTCTGAGCATGCCCTGTCAAGAAGGTCAAGAAGCTTCTGGAAGAAGGGAGAAAGTCTTGAAATAACCTTGCTTCTGGTGGGGGTTCAGAAAGCAGTGCAGTGAGTTATCTGTGTGCCAGTGCTGTCTCTAATGTCAGAGAGGCTCAAGGCAACAGTAGATGCTGCAGGCCCAGCGTGCCTCAGCCCCTTGCTTTCTGCCTCTTGGCAAAGTGCAAGCCTAGTGCCTGTGCTCCAGAGCACTGGAGTCCTCAGGCAGGACCAGCACCAAGATCAGCATCCTGGCCAAGGTAAGGTGACACCATTCTTAAGTAGAGCTCCCTTGCCTTATTTCCATTTACAGTACAGCTTGTTTTCATGCAAGACATCTCTTGTACAGTGTCAATGAGAAAGACCTGCTCAAATGAAAGTTCGGTAAGAGAGCTGTTGGTCCTGCATGGCTCAGCCATCCAAGGGCAGAAATGAAACGTGGAGGCTTACTTGGACTATAGAAGACGTTTTATTAAAATATTCTATATTCTTCTTTTTTTTTCCTCGAAGGTGCAAAGACTCAACGATTGCGTGCCCTTTTCCTTTGCAGGCTTCATCATCCAGCACTAAATCGCTCTACACTTCCTGTAGTGGTTGAAGAGTTTTCGGGTCCGCGTTTGCCTTCATTAGTCTCTGTGGGGAAGGCAAGAATAGCGGAGTGCGTCTGGTCTGTGCCTGACAGAAGTGGCGTATTGGCAGCTGCAGCTCTTGCCAAGACACACAGGCTGGTATGGATGTGCTTCCTCAAAAGAAACGCTTCACAAGTTCCCCTGTCTTTTGCTCCAAAGCCTTGCCCAGCCAAACCCTCCATCACTGGGGAAGCACACAAGCACAGACTCCAAGCTCAGAACAAAGGCGGCTCAAGGCAACAGCAGATGCTGCAGGTCCTATGTGCCTCAGCCCCCTGCCTTCTTCCTCTAGGTAAAGGGCAAGCCAAGGGCCTGTGCACCAGAGCACTGAAAGGCAAAATGGAATCGGTTGCAGTCCATGGATGCGACCGGAAACACACACGAGGGCTCTTGAGTAAGTCCAGTTCTTTCTGAGCCTCCCCAGGGTTGATCCAGGTTGGGAATGGAAATACATGTCAGAGGGGAGTGCCTCTGTTGTCTCAGGACAGCGTTGCTGCCTACGTGCTTCACAAGATTCCACAGATTGATGGCTATCTTAAAAAAAGATGCTGCCCTCCAGCAAAACAGTGCATGATGGAGGCATTCATGTTTCAAGGGCTACCATCATTCACGGCAACACTTCAGCTTCCTTTCACAAAATCAAACGGATAATCTTCTAGGCCAGGCTCCCTTGCTTGTTGCCTGCCTGACATGATGCAGCTTGGCTGCCGTGGGAGGCTCTCGCTGCGCGTGGGCAAACCCTGTCCTTGCATTGCTCCCCAACAGCTCCTCAGGGTTATGTGCGTGGACAGCGTAGATRGGACTGTTCCCCAAGCTCTTCTTCCGCCTCCAATTTTCCTGGGGGCAAGTGGTGCAAGCAGTCTGAGGAGGAGCCTTCTCATCCCATCTCCAAGATGCTCACAGGCACTTCCTCAYTGGCAGGCTCACCCAACGCTTTATCATCAGGCAGGCCGTCTGATAAGCGCTCCTACCTTTGGCCAAGATCCTCCTGCAGCTGACCCACTTCCTTTAGCCTCATGGTGGGAAAAAGAAGTTCACRACACTCAAATCCTGATCCTGCACCCCACAGGCCATGTTCCTGCTCACTTCTTCCAAACCTTTGCCTTTTTTTGGCTTCTTTCCTGCTTCCCGCCGTGGGGACTTGTGCCTGGCACTTTGCGCTGCCTCCCCACTCTGCAGAGACCTTAGTTCTTCTAACCTCCATGACAGCCAGCTCCTTTCCAGCGCCGCCTCTATGCCAGAGAGCTTTCCTCACCCTCTGAAGCCCAGATGTCTCTCTCCCACGTCTCCAT
>NW_020455648.1:0-983 GCF_003342845.1 Nothoprocta perdicaria
AAACTAGGTACACCACATTTGAGAAACAGCTTCTGAGCGCATATTGGGCATTGATGGATACCAAGGCTCGAACCTTGGGGCATGAGGTAATAGTGAGGACACCCTCACCTGTTATCTCGTGGGCGACAGGACTTGTAGGGACTCACAAAATCGGGCATGCCCAGGAAGCTACTATAATGAAGATGAGGTGGTATATTCAGGAAAGAGCAAAACCAGGGCCACACTCTCTACATACKCTACATGARCAAGTATYRCAGGGAGTAGATGGAATACCAGATAACCCACAGCCTTTGCCAGAAAATTTCCAGATAGGAAGATGGGGAGTTCCTTATGAGCAGTTAACTAAAGAACAGCGTAAAACTGCATGGTTCACAGATGGAAGTGGAGTCACTCAAGGTAAATGGAAGGCAGTAGCATATAATCCATCCACCTAGACACGGTTGGTCGCCACAGGTGACAAAGGCAGCAGTCAACTGGCTGAGTTAGTGGCTGTATGGCAAGCCATCGATGCTACACCYRTCAASCACATCTGCTAYGTGTACACTGATTCATGGGCYGTTGCTCAGGGGTTGGTGCACTGGCTCCCAAAGTGGAAGAAGGATGCATGGCAAATAGGATCGAAAGAGGTCTAGGGTAAAGAATTTTGGATTAGAATTTACGAAGCTCTACAGGATAGAGATGTATGGATGTTTCATGTGGACGCACATACCGGTCTAGCYACCGAAACTGCGCTCGGGAATGCAGCTGTGGATAATTTTGCAAAAATTAAGAGTATAGTAACAGAGAGGACAGAAGAGCATTCTTTAGCACAGTGRGCTCATGAGAAGAGCGGCCATGGAGGTAGGKAGGCCACCATATCCTGGGCCCAGCAACGAGGCATCCAGTTGTCTCAAGCAATAACTCAAACAGTGATCGCTGCCTGTGAAACCTGTACATTACTGAAACAACGGGAGGCCTTCACTCAACCGCTGGGAAGGATAAAA
>NW_020455648.1:3743-39315 GCF_003342845.1 Nothoprocta perdicaria
CAATAAAGTGCCTGGAAACCATCGAGTTGCACTATGGTACACCTGTCGAAATCCAATCGGATAATGGATCACACTATAAAAATAAGCAAGTCATGCAATGGRCCRATGATCGACATATCATATGGACGTGGCATTTACCATACCACCCACAAGGGGCTGGGCTGGTGGAGCRCATAAATGGTCTACTTAAGCAGCAGTTGAAGAGACTGGGAGGCGGAAAGTATACTCGATGGGTGGATCATTTACATGAGGCGGTTAGAATACTGAATAATCGAGGGATAACCCGAGATTCCACCCCATTAACCCTGATGAGGGGGGTGCCCCAAGTGAGTCGGGTAGTAAGTACTTCCACCATAGCCTATAAATCAGGAAAGGCCTACATCGTTTTTCCTAGCAAAGAGGGTCTAATTGTGGGCCACCAGGAGTTGCAGGAATGGAATCCAGGTGAGGTTCGATGGTTAAAGCCTGATGTGCAGATCCAAAGTACCCCTACCAATAATGTCTTACGACTGGTTTACCTCACCCCTCGTGTGGCATCGCGACAGCTGTTTCTATTAAATCCCAGTCAAAGTGCAGAAAAAGATGTGGTATTGGGGATAAAGAACCTTTCACATCAGAAGGTTGCCTTAACCCCCGGACCATTGGTAACAATGGTGCATGTAAACCAAGTCGCAATACAGGATAGACCCTTTCAAGGGTTTCCTGGGGGTAAGGTGTGGTGTATACCCCCTGATACACACACACCTATCGCAGCTGAGGTCATAGCCGCAGACGATAAACAAGCAGTGACTATTGCGGTAGCCGGAGAGACTGGATGGAGACGGGTCCCGATGGACCAGTTGAAACGACGCTGAGAACAAGGTTAAAGGGRGGAGGCGGGGGAGAGACTAATGCTCTTTGTTAGATTTATTCCCCAGGGCATCAGCCTGCATAGCTCCAGAAGCCAAAGAGAACAAGTGGGTCACCTTAGCTGCTGTGATCAAACAGAAGGATACCTGCCTTCGTGCGACCACTTTTTCCAAACACTTCTCTACATGCCTGGAATCAATCTGCCGGGTGATGGGGGATCGCTACACCAAGGGAGCAGCGTCGCAGCCAACAGAACATCTCAAGAACAAGATAGAAGCAGGAATTTCCGTGGCAGCGAGTCCCTGACAAAGTGCCTTCAAGCCAGGAAGGACTTGGAGTTGGCCATGTCTGGAATGGTCAAAACTGAACAACAGAAGGATGACAATTGGGATCCATGTGGACAATGGGACTGGGGRTGGCCTTGGTCACAAAAGCTGTTACTAGAACTGTTATTCTTGTTTATAGTATTCATTTGTATCGTAGGTTGTATTCCTTGTGTTAGTACRCGGAATGGTTGAAACTACCATGAGGACAGTACCTGTCTRGGTGTTAGGGTATAGTCATAGGACCTCTACAGATCACGGGGTGGAATGTATAARAGGAGGAAAGATTCACAGCCTGTTTATGATCTGTAGAGGCCTTGAGACTACTGTGAAGCTGAGAACTAACCCGTTATCTGGTTGTAGGCAGTTTGAGGGCAGCTCTGCAGCTGCGAAAACAGGGGCCTTATCTGGTGGTGAGGAGCAACTGAGGAATTTGGAGGCGGCCGTGCCAGAAGGCATGGGGCCAACCAAAACACAGCCGACCTCTAAGCCAGTTTGGAGGTCAAACCTGAGGCGAGGGAGAGGAAGATGATGAAGGCGGGACCCTCATAACGAGACCAGAGACCCCCACTGGTGGGCGCGCATGCGCACAYCGGGCAAAATTGGATAACGAAAAAGGTGGAGCTTTGCCCGCCCTCTGGTACGCCTCCTGACACGTRGTGGCCCTACGTGGCGGGATGYGCCAGATATAAAAAATAATCGTGGATCAGAGGGGGAGAGAGACTTCCAACCGAGACCTACGTTGTCTCCGCGGGGACGCCCGCAAGCTTGGAGCCTGTCAGCCACCTCTGGTCCACGGCGGTCTCGCTGTCCTGCTGGCAAGTATCCTCTCGTAAGTAATTGCTACGTAGGCACCTCATTCCGCAGGTAGTTGCTAAGTAGTCATCTTGCTTTAGTGTGATGTTAGTGTGAATTGTCCTAAATAAACTAAGGGGTGGATGTTGCTCTCAGTGTGTGTGCTTTCAATTKCTGAGCCCTGAACCCATCCAGAACACCACCAAGAACTGTGGAGACATATACATGTTTTGATTCACTCTGATACATATTTACAAACATACTGAACCTAYGTATCTAAACAAAGAAGTTGGTGACAACTGTGGTAATGTCTGTTATTTGGAAAAAAAAAAAGATTATTTGTATGTTAAGCATGTAGGTTCATTGTTTTGGTATAGAAATATGCAATTTAAATCTGCATTAGTCAAATGAATTTACTAAATAACAAATATAGATAAGTATGCCATTGAAAAAAATGGGTTTCATCTTATCTAAAACAGAAGTATAAATAGTTCATTCAGTCATAGACTTTTAAACTTAGCTGAGACTTGGGACTCTATATGTCTATTAAGCCAACAAAATTGTGAGATTTTTTCACCTTTATGGTGGAGTAATTTTTAAAGTATTTTATTTCACTTAGAGCCACGTCTTAGTAAAAACTACAAATATGAATTATAAATAATTGTGGAGGAAATTGTAATCTGTTAGGTTGCGGTTATATCATCTCTTTAAATTATGTGCTCAGATCTGAAAATGAACACACTAAATTGCCATTGATATTTTACTTTAGTGTAATCATACCTCAGTTCCACATGCATGATAAAGGAATAATTCTGTTTTCGTTTCACAAGGGTTTTAAAAAACAAATGCATTCTTATTACAGTGATACAGTAAGTGGAAAAAGCCTCTAGAAAATTGCCAAAGCAAAGAGGAAGAGCAATACCATGTAGTTAATTAAGTCTTGGCCTATCAATGGGAATAAAACAAAATATTGAATAGTACCCATTGAATGACCTAGCCATTGTCTATCCTAGCCATTAAGTAAATCACAAGTTATATGGAGGAAAAAAAATGCAAGTGAACATTTTAGTGCTAAATTGTAACATATATACAGAAGTGAAACAGTAAGGAGTCATCAGGAATGTCATAACTGTTAAGTGGTTGGCATTCCAAAGTTAATGAAGTCATTTTAATTTGGTGGATTTATTCTAAGTCAATGTTAGTTACCTTTGAATAATTTCTTTCTAGGTATGCTTTTAAATATAACTGAAACACGACTGTTGGTGTATAATACAAGATTATAAACCAGAATATATTAAGTCCATTAAACACAGGAATCATCATTCTAATGAGGACAAAATAGATGTCCTTGAATGTTCCATAGTTGACAGAGAAGGGATGAGGAATGACTAAATTGGAGAAACTGTAGACATAAAGCTCAGAAGGCTATGGTTCCTGGGATTTTGAGGAGATGAAAAAGCAAATCAAAGCTTGCAAGCGGGATCGGCAGAAGAGGATCAGCACTGAAGACCCTAGCAGCAAAGTATCAGATGACCTGCTTGAGGCTAGGAAAGCTCTACAGAGGAATATGGACAGATTTGATAAATGGGCTGAGACCAACTGTATAAGATTCAACAAGGCCAAGGTCCGAGTCTGACACTTCAGTCACAACAACCCCATGCAGTGCTACAAGCTTGGGGCAGAGTGGCAGAAAAGGATCTGGGAGTGTTGATCAACAGCTCGCTGAACACGAGCCAGCAGTGTGCCCAGGTGGCCAAGAAAGCCAATGGCTTGTATCAGGAACAGTGTAGCCAGCAGGACCAGGGCAGTGATCATCTCCCTGTACTCAGCGCTGGTGAGGCCACATCTCAAATACTGTGTTCAGTTTTGGGCCCCTCACTATAAGAAAGACATTGAGGTGCTAGAGCGTGTCTGAAGAAGGGCAATGAAACGGAAGGGACTGGAGTACAGACTTTAGGAGGAGTGGATGACGGACCTGGCGGAATTCAGTCTGGAGGAGAGGAGGCTGAGGCCTTATTACTCTCTACAACTTCCATGCAACGAGGCTGTAGTGAGGTGGTGGTCGATCTCTTCTCCAAAATAACTACTGATAGGACAAGAGGAAATGGCCTCAAGTTGTGCCAGGGGAGGTTCAGGTTAGATATATGTCCCGATCCACTGTCAAGGGAGGTTTCGGTATGATCCCAAGAGTGAGATTAAGACACAAGGTCAAATGCCATACAACTTTATAAGCTCTAATGGTGATAGGACAGAGAGAAGAAGAAGGGGAAAAAAAAAAGAAAAAAAGATAAGCGAGGGAGACGCAGCAAGATTAGGTACCACCACCACCACGAGTCCAGCTACATTTTGTTGGCTCTGCCTTGATGCAAGTGATAATCTCTTGGAAGAGAGTTGAAAAGAAGGAAAAGAAGCTCCTCTCCCTCAGGGAGAAATATGTAGTCCTTTTATTGTCCCAGTTCTTGAAGAGTCCGCCCACTTTCTTGAAGGTTTTTGCTTTGGTGCTCCTCTTCTCAGCCCCACTTGACCACTAGCACCACTCGGCAGGCATTGCTGAGCATTGTTAGGGTCTTGAGCTGATTCAGGAAGTTGTAAATTGTGTAGAGATAACAAACCTCAAGTTGATATCCCAGTCTTCACAGAGATAGGATGCTGAGGCCAGGAATTTGTAAATTGTATGGCAACAATGCCAAAATAAACACAATACAAAACAGTCTCTTACAATATATCCCTAATATCTACTAGGGAAATTTTCTACATATATACATATCTACATACGTATATATATATTTATATATATATATATACACACACACACACACATATATGCAACTGCAATTCTTTTAGTGTTAGCTAGTAACAATAATTTCACTATAATATTTTCTTTCTCTTTCCTGTCCCACCCTGTCCCTTTCCCTCCTTTCTTTGATACATCATAGGCATTCTTTTGCTTGCAAATTAAAGCAGTAAGGGTAATTATGGCTCACAGTTAAGTTATTTATGTAAAATTGGATGCAGAGTTATTTTACAACAGTAGAGAGAAGAGATTACAGGATATACAGTCCTGCTGTGTGGGGGACTTTTTAGCTTAGTTTGTAGAGCATTCAGTTGCAGTGAGAGCCCTGAAAAAAAGTTTCTGTTCCTGGAATAGCTTAGGCACTTTGTATAACAAATGCATAATGGCAACACCCTCTACATGAATAGAATGACTGCAGAATACAACTGCCATATGTATAATTTCATGAATAAAAATTGTATTTGTTAGCTCTTCACCTTTCTCTCTCGCTTTCTAAATAAATGATGTTTGAGGTGCGTTGCCTATAGTAATATAGAAATAGAAAAGAGAAAAAAAAACATACTGATAGAGTATATTGGAATCAACTTTATCTTTTCTCATTTCTGATTACCATGTTTGGCATCAGTAGAAATATTACTGAAAGATCTATTTTCTGCTGAAACAAGAAAAAAAAAAAAAAAAAGAGAAGCTAGACAATGATATTTGGATACTTGTTCCTTTACATTCTTTCTTTGCTCACTCCCACTTTAAAAGTATCCCCAGCACTATTTTCATGATCCAATTCACTTTTTAAATTGATATGGCCTAGCCAATTTACAGATTTTAATTTGCAGGTTCTACTTCTGGGATTAATTAACTGCAGTTAGTTTATGTTTGTAAAGTAATTTAAATATGAACTATTCCCATAAAGTAATGAGTATTTTTCTTATTCATAGAAAAGAGACTGCTAAACTATAAGTATACCACTCCATGGCCACTAGAGAGTAGCTATGCCTCTTACCTAGTACATCCCTTTGACTTAAAACCTCATACCACATAATTCATACAGTGCTCATCAAAGTACTTCCAAATTATTATGATTGGACTGTATTCCACATGCAACAATTGAAGAATGAAGGCATAAAATCATTCACCAAAGCCAAAAATCTGAGCAATAATAAAAATCAATATGCAAGCAATGTCTTTTTATCTGCTCCTTTAGAGACCAGGCGTCACAACCAAAAAACATTATTTCTTCTCATTCAGTTGAATATTCAGTGTTGTACTCATAACAAGACATAAATGCCCAATTCTTCAAACCTACAATTCTGAGTGCTCAAAGTTTGATTTGGTAATAGAGCAAAGCCAGTCCATGTATTTGGGTCTTGATGTAGAAAAGATAATTAAGTACCAAGTGGTAGTAGAGAGGAGCAGAATTCAGCTATCTAGCACCACATCCCAACACACACAYTGGTTTTACAACAAAAGAGGGTACAGACACTGGAATAAAGATTTCACACTCTGTCCAATGATTAAAGTCATTTTGCTTGCTTTTGTTAAGACCAGCTCCTTTCTGAATGCCATGTTTAGTAGGACCACAATTTATTTTTGCAAATGCTATCTCTGTGTAAATTGGTTTTTAAAACATACAGTAAATTACTCTTTTCAGAACATGCAGAAATGGGGATCCTTGTTAAGCAAGATCCTTGCTTAACACTATCGGCTAGTTGTTGATATCTCATTTGAACTAATCAATTGAAAGAAACAATCATTTCAAATATATTAATCTATTTTAGATGTATGGAAAATTGTAATGCTTCAAGAACATATTTTATTGTTTGGTTGATTGATTGTCTGTTTCCCAAATATGAGTTTGAGTTTCAAAAAAGCCTAGATAAGATAGATTCTCTTTTTATTCATGGGTTTGCTCTCTGTATCAAACTTCTTCAAGTAATGGAAAGAAAGGTAGAAGTCATTATTGCAAAACAGTATACTAGAATTCTTATTTTGGGGATGACTATGACTACTTTAGCAATAATGACTGAAAAAATAGACATTTGATTTCTATCTATAAATACACTGGTTATATACCCTGAACATAAGATATAAATAAATTGCAATACAAAATTTAACAAAGTGTTGAGGGTGTAATCTTTTGTATTTTGTGTGAATTTTTGCTTTCTCACATAAGAACTTGGTCTGAGAACAGATATTTCTTTTAGCATATGGACATTTTTTTTTAAATTATTCCTTGAATTTTGGTTGATGCAGAACTTATATTGTTCAAACACTCCTAAAGATGGGATTTCTGTTAGTAGGACAAGCAATATCACCTCACACCAATGACATCTACACAGTCTGGGAAGTTCCAAAGCAACAAGTAATTCCTGATTCTCCATGTAAGATATATGCAAGAAAATTAATAAGAAAATGCCTTCATTTCATCATGATGGCATTTGGGAGTTTTAGAACCCTGTAGTCCATTAGTCAGTTTTGTTAATGACTCTGCTCATCCTTTTAATCATGTGAAGCACATTGACTGAGCTTCATTTAGTTCAAAGTGCCTTTCAGATGCCTGAACAGAATCTCAGTGATGTGAAACTTTATCTTTTCTCTCTGCAAAATACATGTAGCTGACTTTTTTTTTTGTGTGATATGGAGATGCAAAACATCTGTAGTTTCTAAGAAATAAATGGACCATTTCAATGTATTAAAATTCAAAATTCAAATGCTTAACATTTTTCTTATTAACTTATGTGAGTATAAGTAATTGATCATCATAATGATAATTATGGACATTTTAATGATATTTGATTTTTTTTTTTTCGTAAACATTCTACTTACACAATTATTTCAAATACATGAGGAACTTTCTGCTTGGTAAGAGTTAATCAGTTGTTTCCAGTATGTAACCTCTACATAATAATATTTCTTAGAGGACCATATTTTGATTTTAGAAAGACTGTGTTAGAATTTAATAAATGCACAGGATGTGGATGAGTCTAAATTTGAACAGTTGCATTATCAGGAAACCAAATGAATTTATGGATCACAGAAACATACTGAACACATGATACTGTTAAAGTATCACCCTTTGCTTACAATGCCATCTTGCTATGAGATATCAGGACATATTTAAGTACTTCATTTGGAAACAAAATAAAAATAACATTCCTAGTATAAGCAGAATTTGGCATCTCAGTTAAATATATAACCATATAACACGTATGGATATATTTAAAGATATACTGAAAATTGTTTCTGTCTGAGCATAGAAAGGTTTTTACTGAATAGTTTCAAGAGGACCTTAGTTGTCTGAGAAATTTACATTTCTAAGCGCTGTTGATGATTTTAGAGTTTAGTCAAAACTCTTTGCTGACTGGATTTAAGAAACATCACTCTCTTTGCTTAGGTTTTTTTTTTTTTTTTTTTTTTTTTTTGCATATGTAAAATTCATTATATGCTCAGAACAGGTCTGATATATTAATGCTATCAGACTACTTCATTAAGCAGTAATTGGTGCTATAACCATTATTCATTAAAAAAAGAAAAAAACTTGTTATCAGTAGTTGCATTTTTCACACACACAAAAAAAAGAATTTACCTAAAATACAGATTATTAAGATTCAAGACCAAAATCTCACCTAAAAGTGCCTACCTGACAAGTTGCATAAATTATTTGGAAAGATATGAAAGCTAATAACATTCCAGCATTTTCAGCAGAACTCAAGAGATTTTTGGAATGGAAACATAATACCATAAAGTATGCTTTCTGTCCAAATTCTTAGAGAATTTTTGCACAAGAAGATTTTTGTTGTTGTTAAATGTAAAATGTTTATTCTTTATTTTTTTTTTCCATAAACATGCTGTATTCTTAAGTCAGCCTACAGAAGTATATATAATATATATATATTTATTTGGGTCATAAGTAAATTAGAATTGAGAGTTTGGGGCAAAAAGATTCTAATAATAGCTGTAGGGATTTTGAATTCTTTGGAACATTCAATTCTTAGTGTAAGAATAAGTTAGAATGAAATTTAAGTTAGTGTTTTAATTGTTCTCTATCTGTGATATGTACATAACTTCAAAAGTCTGTGAAACATAGAAATATAAAATCTATCTTTTTCCTTTCTTGAAATCTTGAACCCTCGTCAACCCATGTTGGTAATATTTTTTTTTTAATATACATGAATTAGCTTAGATAAAAGTACATAAAACTATTCTTTCATCAAGGAGAAAGAGAATGCAATTATTTTTAATACTTTTTTTTTAGTAGGAATATTTGGTTTTATGTGACATTTTTCCTTAAATGGGAAATGTCCATATGGTAGCTTCACAACTCTTATTATTAAATAAAACAACTATGACTTAGTATTTTTTAGTAGAATGTTATCAGATTTTTTAATTGGATTCTTGTTCTCACACTCTCTCAAGTTCTTGTATAGCTAATGCTTGAATTGTAGATATTTTAAACCTGAAAATGGAAAGAATACCAGGGTATTTACCCTGGTGAGGATTTCTTTTCTAATGATTTCTTCAATCATTAACTACTCGGAAATGACCTACTTGGCATTCATTGACTAATTAGTCAAGTTCTGATTCAGTCCACATTTAGGTAAATTACTTCAGAGAGTATTGGGTCAAGCTGTTATGTTCTTTATAGTGTTTGGTGTGATTGCTTTGGTACATTTACAGAAATGCTTGCAAACAAAAGTGTCTCCTTCCTACTAGTAAATATACAGGCCTTGGTAGCATTTTGTTTCATATAACATGTAGCACATAGTTCAAGTGTAGTCTATTCCTGACTTCCTATACCATTTCATAGTGACAGGTTTTTCAGTATAATTTGCTTTCTTAAGTAGTGTTTCTATTATCTGATCTGAATTTTGGTATAGCAGGTCTTTATCTAGCTATTCCTTTAGAAATAAAACCAAAGCTCACCTCTGCTTGCCCAAACACCTGTCTTCTGTATTTGTTCATATCTTCTAAAATAGCAGACATTTTTAAACAAATTGAAAAGTCATACACCAGAAGTATGATTTCCTAAGACATCAGTAATATAGATACTTAGATTTTAGCCCATATGGATTTCACTTGACTGATCAGATATCATCCTAGATGCCGTATCATATCCCATATATGCTCCAACTGCTGCTTTAAAAGCACAAATCTCTTACTTATCAAATTTCTTGTCTCCCAACCCCGTGTAAACATCTCAGAAACCGTAAGTCACATAGTAAGGTATTCTTAACATTTCTTCAACTGAGAGGACCCCTTTCCCTCACAAACACGTTTTTTTAGCCAGTGGAGAGAATCAGAATGAGACTAATCTGGTTTATTTTATGCGCCTATGCTGGAATGAGATGATTCATGTAAAGGAAGTGCATATTTTGATATAGAGAATGTGACATATATGACTTAGAATCACACAGTGATTATTTGTAGGCTAATACCTGAAGTCGATATCTAGAGTTAACATCCAAGAAGGCTAAACATTATTTTGGTTAAATTCTGGAGTCAACAATCATGTGAGTAAGTGTTATTCTTCCTCCTTGAGCAGGCTAATCTTCAGCATTGTTCAGATGTCATTTTTCAGTTCTGTGGGTTTTGTCTTTTTGCCTTTTTTCCTTAAGTATTTTGTAGCTTTTCATTTCCATTTATATATATATATACACATATATATATATGTATGTGTACTTTTTTAAAATTAAAAAAAGATATTCTAGGTATTACCTTCTCAATCATTTTGCCTCTTCTTATAGGTGATCTTCTCATATGTTGCATGGCTTTGGCTTTCTCACAAATGGGGCTCAACAATACTTGTCTAAACAAAACTTAACCAAAGTCTTACATAGAGTGATGCTGCACTCTATGCAGTTCCAGTTTCTTCAACTTCCTTTACTCCAGTTTACTCCAGCTTCAAAACTTAGGTATTTATAAGTCCAAATGGAAGATTAACTCAATTAATGAAATGTAGGTACTTTTAATTATGAAGTGATAATTACTAACCTACAAAGAACTCCTCCGGAGATTTTTCAAAACAGTCAAACAAATATAAAAAAAACAGAAATCAAGTGAGATGTATTCATTTATATTGAGAGTCAACTAAAATTAAAAAAAAAAAACTATATACATCTACAGCTGAATCCAATGTTCTATGAAACTCAATGCATTAATTCAGCTGGAGATCAGTTAGGATAATTAATTTTTTATTTTGTGAATAAGAACTCTCAATTTACATCTTCAGGCCACTACAACTCATGCAACTACTCAGTTTGTCAAATAATTTTAGATACTCAGTTTTAGCTACTTCCTACTATGCCTTCAGATATCCACTGTATGGCTGAGCTTCTAAGATACACAAACACAGCTTCTGTGGTGTAAATATTATGTCTATGTTACATATACATATATACAAATAGTTTCTCTCTTCTATCTGTCAGGTAGTTTAGTAAACAGAAGGAATATAAAATATTTTCCCTCTATTATATAATAAATTCATATATTCTTGTAATATTTGATACAAATCCACCCTCCAAAAAAAAGTTTCAAATTTTTAAAATATTACCTTGAAAGATATTAGAGAAGAAAGAATATCTGCAGGAAATTTTTATCTTCAGAAAAATTCTCCATAGAATTTTTTTCATAGGAAATTTTTAAACTATTTTTTGAACTAGTTTTGAAATTGAAGTGAAATTTAGAAGAAGAAATCTTATTTTTTTTCCTAAGAAGGCTGAAATCATACTACTACTCAGCAACTGAATTTTGTAAAAATTCTATTTTTGAATATATTCCAACATTTTTGATCTTTATTATTTATGAATATAAATCTTAACCCAGCATGCATTTTCTGTATCTGGTAGCATATACCTTTAAGGACGCTGCAGTGTTTTACTGGAACACTAGTTCTTCTCTGAATAGTAGAATGGTCCACTCTGGAGTGTACAGAAGATAAATAAAGAAATTAATAGTGATAAAAGTACATGAATGGACCTTGTGACACTTTTTTTTTTTTTTTTTTAATCTTTTCATACATACTGAATCAATTTTCCAGGCAGGTATTATTTTTTGCAAGGAAGGGTGGCAAGCACTGGCCTTTGCAGATTACAAACTCTTCTAAATGAATTCACAGAGGATTATATAGGAAATTATAGTCATGAACTTTGGTTAATTTTCAGGGGATGGTTCTCCTTGAACACTGTTGAAAAACATTTTTCATCTTAAGTGTAGAATAAGCAAAGGATGACAAGCTCAATCCATCTCTCATTTGTCTAACAGAGGCACTTCCCTAAGAAATCCAATTTTAGATCAGTTTTTCACAGAGGTGAAATATAAGAGAGATTTTGGTCCAGATGGTCTCTTCTCTCTTATTGAACTTGATTAATTGTTATTTAGCCAGAAGTTAATCTGAAAACACACCAAGGATAAGATCTAAGAAGGTCTCTCAGGCAATCCAATCCCTTTCCATCCATCACCAGGCTGATACAGGTTTCTGTATTTAGACGTGTAATGTACAAATATGTCTTTGAAGATATTTATGCTATAGCCTATGCTATGCTAGGTGGCTTTTATGGTCACCGTAAATAGATTATTATGGCCCAAATATCCACAATCTGCAGTAGGCCTGTAACCCAGGCCTTAGTCACAGAAACTGCTAGACTTCCACGTAGTGAAGAAGCAAGCAGCAATCTAAATTTAGGTAATATTAAAGATCAAGGAAAGAGAGGGCACAATGAGTTTTCCAGTTCTGAATCAAAAGAGATGTGTATGTAACTACAACTTTCAGTTAAGTGGCTAAATCCATCTCAAAATATTTATAAAAGCCCCTCTTTTTGATAGAGTAATGTTCAATAGCCTAGTTCCTGGAAATTGCTTTCTAAGTGAGCAAATGTTCACACTTTAATGTTCGGAAAGCTGAAGCAGCATACTCAGAGGTCAGAAACTTCCTCTTGAGGCTGAGTTTTCAGGTGGTGTATGAACAAGCAGATCAAAGTCTGTACATTACATCTGACTCTCAGCCCACGGTTTCAATGAAAAGGTCAAGCAGCTCCGGGCTGTCTTGCTGTGTTCTATGGCAAATTAAACTCATTGCAAAGCAACAGAGACCACCTTACCTTTATGCAAAACTTATGTGTCTGGAGTTCTCATAGCTACTATGTAAAGTGTATATATATGTGTGTGTGTGTGTGTGTGTATGTGTGTATATATATATATATATATATATATATATATATGGGCATATTATATATTTATTTCTAGAGGAATATTATTTTTTGTGAGAATTAATTCTTGACACTATTATGGGGTTTTAGAATGTAGCAGATGGTTGAATCAGTTTATCATGTCTATGCTAAATTACAATGATTTAGAAAACAAATGTTTTCATTCAATTTTACAAGGAAAGACACTCTTTAGTATATAGTGGTCTTTCTTTTATTTATTTTCTTTGGCTGTCCCAGGTTTAGATATTAATCACCTGGAAATAGAAAGAGTTTCTTTCTGTAAGTGCACAAGCACAATTACTTTTAAACTATTTTTCAGATCGTGAATGCAATGTTAAGGAGGAAGCAATAATAAAATTGCTATTGTTACCATCAGTATTATATCCCAATATAGTATTTAGTTGATGAAGACTCCTTTTGTTCAGTCCTCTGTTATACATTCCAGTCATCCTCCTACCCATTTTTTATTTCATAATGTTGCTATCTTTATAAAGTAATTCCCCTTTGTACTGCACTTGTTGTTAAAGTCTTCACTTTTTCTGGAAGTGATCTGCATGGCTTTGTTTCATTTATGTAATTTACTGCAAAAGAAGCATGGAATATGCTTTTTCAAAACTGAACAATGGATTAGTAGATGTTCATTAAGAAATACCTGTGATCTCCTGCAAGTTATGGTGAATAAGTGTTCATGCAACAACAGGGATGATGCTGTTTTATTATTATAATTATACTGTATTATTATTATTATGTATCCAGATACTCTCAGATTATTATCAGTGTCTATCCAGAATCAGATAATCAGATATCTTTACATACTTCCAAAAATAAAGGGAGCTAGCTACTCAGATAAAACTATCCTCATCTCTAACACCCATAAAAAAATTAAAATATACTCTATGCCATCAGTAATACTAATAAAAAAGTGCTAGCCAGATGGTGTTAACATATAGCTAATATGAGAAACAAGTTACTGGCAATCATTTCAGTTATGAAGTCAATTATCGAGTGCCAATCATGTTTTATTTGTAGGTAGATAGACATGAATTAGATGACAGATCAACAAGCAGTTATTTACCTAGTTGAAAGTATGACTTTAATTTCTACTGACAGTTATATCCAAATTCTTCTATCTTTAAGTGCATTATAAATATTGAAGCTAAATCATGTTTCCTTGTATAAACCCAACAATTAAGACTTAAAGTAATGTTCACAGAAGAACATGGGACCGCATCTGAATAAGTCTCTTGTCGATCTCGTGGATCAAATGATTATCATTACATATATTTTAATGAAAAAGAAGAAACAGAAAAGCAATAAAATGCTTTATTTGGAATTTTACAGGCAGAGAACTGCCTGTGTATAGAACTATAGCTCTGAGGCCTATACAAGTATGAAGCATGTCTGACAACGTATTTATTTAAGCTGTGTAGCAAACTTTTTGAGCTAACAAATACAAAATGTGCATTTTGGAAGTGATTTAGCTGATAACATGCAGGTTTACATGATACAAGCAGGATGTAAATGATACATGCATGTATCATTTAAAATATCCMAGCATATCTGAGACAGACACCCTTGTAGATAGATGCAAAATCTAAGAGAGAGCTATGCTCTTCAGAAAAAAGAAATAGAGGACAAGGCAGATAATATAGGATACTAGCACAAAATTCAATTTGCACCAGAATACTAAGCAGTATGTACATTATACATACAATTACTAGTCCACAAGTTCAAATTAAAACTTTAATGTTAAAGAAAGGTGTTTTTCCAAAAAGGCCAATGTTGCCAGTTTCTTGGCCTTCAGATTAGTCACAACATTTCCCATATTGTAATTTCAATATTATTTTGTTTACACAGATACCATTCTTGAAAGTATGAGCAATGAATATGCTAGTCATTTATTTTTTCTGTGTATAGTGTTATGAATTACTCTCATTAGATATGAGTAATTACTGTGTGTTTTATGGCATTTCAGAAAAAGCTAGGCAAGTGAAGCAATTGAAGACTACTGGATGTGTTACTATACTAGTGAGTAAGTATGTTCTCTACATTGTATTAACTGGATGGAGACCCCTGAATTGAATTAATATATTTTCAGTATCTTATGAGGGTGTTTAAACAAGATAYACATATAGATAGACACTGAGGTGTAAATATGTCTCTTCTTATTTCTAAGGTTTCTGGAACATATCTTCAAATTAAAACAGAAGTGTCAGCCATTTCCTACTCTTTTTATATTCATTGCCCTCCTGCTACAAATTGAATCGGATTTGGTAAACTGTTCATTTTTCAAAAGCGATGTTAGTTTGGAAGTACTGTTTTAATGAAAATTTATATTGATATATTTTAAAAAGGTCTGCTATAAGATCTTGTCACACTGTCACACTGGCTAGCTATAACTAGTAGCATGGGAGTAAACAAACTTAAAAAAAAAAAAAAAGAATAGAAAGCTGTCAGCTTTAATTTAGATCCTTTGTGCTTCCATTTAGTCTATTCTAAGGCTTTATCTAGCTACTACTTTATATTATTTCCACTAGTAGGTTTTCTAGTATATCACCATGTATATGTAATAGAAGGATTTATTTTTAAAGATTCCTGAATCAGTTATTTAAGTTTTACTGAGATGTAAAATTCTCAAAGATTTCCATAAATGATGACCTTTTCTTCTTGCAGTCAGATGAACAGATGATAGAACATAACCAAAATATCAGTTATTCCGAGTATTAAATCAGGTTTCAAATCCTGACTATCTGACTGTTTTCCTTTCCTTTYCCTATGCTTCCTTTCTTTTCTTTTCCCTTCCCTTCCCCTCCCTTCTCTTTGTTAGAGAATTGCTTGAGAAAGGGGAAATTAGAGAAAAAACAGGGCCTAACAGAAGTTATGGCATTACAGAGGCTTGCTTGTGAGACAGTTACCACTTCCAGGATGGTTGGTATGTATGGAACCTACTTGTCCATGATTCCCTTGGCAACACAATCTGYCCTTCTAGCACACACTAATGAGAGTAATCAAAGAGTGCAGCACAATGGAGACACTACGGCCAAACTTTGTTGGCTTCCCTGCAGAGGTGGTAATCTGATGGTGCCGTGCAGCTGATGAGTGAATTAAGGGTGGAGAAGAGTGGCGAGATTGCAGCCAAACTGTTGTATTCCCTGCAAATGTGGCAATCTGGTTGCACCATGCAGCTGACAAGCTACACAGTATGATAAGATGTTTGGTGCTGGGCCAGCAATGGAGTCAGATCAGCCTCTTCCGATGGACTCAGGTCAAACTCCTCCTCATTCTAATCTCATTATAATTCCAATGCATAAGCCCCATCCTAGAAGTTTCCCRCTTCCAAGGAACTCCTCACTGGGCRTGCTCTCTAGATTTTCAGTTAACTCAAGAGACTTTTAATCAATAACAAAAGTATATATGACTAAAGACACTCAAGCTCCACCTTGATATAAAAGAAAATATATAAAAAGGTGAACTAAGGAGGGTAGTAAGTAGGAAGAAGGTAAGCATGAGGAAGAAAAGAAGAAAGGAAGGAGGAAGGAAGGAAGAAGGAATGAAAGGAGAGAGGAAAGACTCCATCATAACTTCCGGATCATTCTACAGGCTCAACCCCCTGTCCTCTCCTCTGGTCAGGACACCACTTGAGGATACTCCTCGAAGTTGAGAGCCCTCTCCCATCTTCTGGAGTGACTGATGATTGCACATTTGTACACTAGCTAAGAACCCCACACTGTAGAGAATTTCCTATACTGAAATCTGAAACCTGTTCTTTAAATGTTGATTTTGAATAAACTGCTATTTGTGAACTTGACTATTTGTTTTAAAGGCGATCGGACATACAGTCAACAGGCTGTTTGTGAACCTGATACAACCAGAGTTGGGTCTATAGTTATCACAGTATTTGGTATCCTATTAAGAGAAGAGTCCACCTGCCCCCTCTCCCTCTAACCTTTGAGGATTGACTGAAATGCAAGGGGATTCATCTCTTACCAAATTTCCCTCCACCCCCTGTATTAAACTGCAACACTCTTTCCTGCCCTTTTCCCCCTGCTGACACTGAAATTGTGGGAGATGAATAAATAAATAAATATTTAAAATATAAATAAATGTAAGTAAAACAGATTTTGTCTCCATGTGCCAATAGGAGGAAGTGGAATGAGAGAAAGAAGAACAAATTGCATTTGCTAAAGTAATCCGGCAGATATGAAATCAGAGCTAATTTTTAACCCCTTTCCCAGAACTCTTTGATTGAATTATTTGATCAGGCAGTTACAAACGTCAAAGACAATGCTACTTTAGGTTTTTGCAGATCATAAGTTCTTAATTTTTCTGTCACATTCAAATTGAATTGAGAAAAGCAAAAATGTATTTCTATGAATATATTGCTGTTTTGATGTTGTTATTTTTAAACAGTGAAGAAAATTTTTGCTTGCATCAATATATGTTTGAGATACAACAGTAGTATTCCTCTCTACCTAAGCTTCTATCCCAGCAGGGCAGCATGCTAAGACATTGACAACCATTTTTTTCTCTCCTTTTTGAGTTTCTCTGTTCTGATGCAAGTACTCGGGCAGTGAAATAAATATTAGAAGATATTACAAGCATTTTTGCTCTATTTATCATAATTGATGGGAGATATAACTTTATCTGAACTATTGGTATTCCTTTGTTTCACTGAGTCTGGATTATAAGTGGTGATTCACAAAATATTACAATCATTTCTATTTAAAATCTGAACAGAATAAGAGATTGCTCAGTGTTTAGAAATCCTCATGAGGCTATTCAGACGGAAGTTACGTTTATTCTGTTGCATTGATGGTTTCAATATAGCATCTTTCACCTGTCTGAGAAGACTGCTGATATCTAGAAAGAAGAGAGGACAGGGCGAATTCTGGTAAAATTTGATGCACTATGTGAATTTTAGCTGCTCCTCAGGCCTCCTTCTAGCAAAATACTGTGTTATGCAAAGTTATGCTCCCCTGCGCTCTTTCTTTTCTAGTCGTGTAATTCTTGAATTTATCTGAACCATAAAAAACTTTGGGGCAAAGCCTAGAGAAAAATTCTTTCTTCTCCATCTCCGTTCAAGCTTTCCGATAACAATCTCATGGTTAGGAAATTATAAAAATAGAAAATAAATGTTGACTTTTTTTTTTTTTTTTATCTTTCTTTGATCTGCCATTTCCTTTAGCATATTCAAGAAATGAGATTTTTTTAGAAGGGGAAAAAATAAACCCACTATAGGCACTTCCTTTCATTACAAATTTTGAAAGATAATAGAGAACCTTGCCCAAATGGTATGGACAGATTATATTATATTCCTAATTTGATTCCAGATGATTTTCTCAGATAAAACTAAACAAAAACAACAGCACACCCCTGCATAACTCAACATAGACTCATAAAAGTAACCTAAAATCGTAGACTTAAAATCACACAAATACAATTTTAGCAAATCTTAAATTTAGGACTTTAAAAAAAAAAGCATTAAAAAGCTTTTAAAAACTTTAAAAGCGTTAGGACTTTATACAGTCCTTGTGGGAGTCTAGCTCTCATTTTTTGACACTGATTCTCTTCAAGATTTTTTTTGTTTTTTGTTCATAGTGGACAACTAAGTCTGCTATATTTTGATTTGGGATAGAACAATAAAGTATTTGTTTGGGGAAAATCTAGAATAATACTTCTGTGGGAAAGATAACATGAGCTCTTATTTATTCATTTAATTTCTTGGCTGTTTGAATAAATATATTACTGCCATATAAGTACTTAGTGCTACTGTGTGGTCATCATTATGACTGAAAGTTTAATTTTAAATCACCTAGAATTTTTTGTTAGGACTTTTTTATTGCTACATAAATCTAAATGATAATAATAGTAATAATAATTTTAAGAGAAATAACATATGGAAAACATATGTTTTTTATGCTTCTGCCCTCCTCAGAGCAAATTAACATCTCCTGCTTACTAATGACAAGTTTTTCTTTGTTGCAAATTTATAATAAGAGCAGTAGTGAACAATGAAAAACTAGAACTTCTCTTAGTCAAGTAAACAAAAATGATATTAATAGAGCACTATATTTCCAACAAATTATTAACAATTCAGCACTGCTAGAAAAAAAAAAAACTTTACTAAAGAAGATCGTAATATGAGCTCAGCTATAAGAGTAAATATTTTCACAAAGCTAAAATTTATTTTTGTTTACTTTTTCCTCCACTTAATGCAGTATCATAGATTCAGGTTTTATAAATATTGCATGCCATATTCCTTATTATTTGTCTTTTATTGAAGATTTTTAAATGTTGGAAGTACAATTAGGGAAAAGCTAATTCTCTTTTAAAAGCTATAGAACTAATTACAAATTACAAATAAGTTGATCATTTGAAATGAATAATTTATTTGATACAGTTTACCTCTTTACTTGAATTTCACATGAATACCGCACAATTATCATGGACTAATTTTAATAGGAAAGTGTCTGATGCATAATGCTATTGAACACTTCTTGGTCTAAAAATGAGCCTGAACAGTTATGCTTGAAGCTGTGGTCATATTACCTGCTTTAGTATAGACATTTTTTCTAATAACAAATTGTTCATAATCACATTCCAGATCATAACTGAGTTTGAGATAGTTGGCCTAATCTTCTTCATTCTGAAGGTTTACMGCTATTGATAATGGGCTGGTCCTTTTAAAGATTTTGTACACCAAAACACATTATGTTGGAAGAAATTTCTGTGCATGAATTATCAGCATTATTCAGTTCTAGTAATTAATTTAAGTGATATTTCTTCTTTCTTTTTGGTGTTGTAAACCTTTTGTGCTTTGCAAAATGAATATGAATGCAGCCTATGTTAACCTGTAAATCCTATGTTAACCTGTAAGACCAGTAAGTATGCTGCTGACTACTCTACCTCTTCGCAGAATCGTTCCTGTGCTTTCATCAAGATTGTGTGCCTTGAGTGACAGCTTTCCCTCTGCCAATTGAGAGTCTCACTTTAGTTATAACTTGTTTGCAGTTCCTAGTCCTCCTAATCCCCTTGGAACAATGACACTCATAACAAACAAACAAGCTGTCTGCCTAAGGAAGAGAATTATTTTTGAAGAACAGCAAATATCTATTTAAAGGAAAATAGATATTAATATAAAATACAACAGGTTGTTATCAATCCAGTGTCTATTATTTTTTCCCAACAGGTTCTCCATATGTCCACAGCCATCCTGTAAGAGTATAGTACAGTACAATCGTTTTAACTCCTTGACACTTTCCCACACATACCAAGCATGTTTAACTTCCTTTTTGTTCTTTTGAAATCCATGTTCTCAGTCTTTTTTGAGGATACTATGTAGATCTGGCATTCCCCTGAAACTCCTTTGCCTTGTAACTCTTTGCCAATGTTTCAGAGTGTGGGTGATCTGCAGCTACTGGGGTTTGTTTTGTTTTCCTTTCTTTTTTCTTTTTTTTTTCCTCTTTCATGTTTGGTCCTTATTTCTCAAGGCAATTTACATGATAGTACTGTAAGTTTGATGAGCAGTCTGGCAAGAACTGAAAGTTTCACATCCTTACAGACTTTTCTGTCAGCATACYGAGGCTTGAAAGCATCTGACAGCATCAAGAATTAGTTTATAAATATATAGTAATTGAGAATGTTTAATATTTATTAGATGAGAAAAGTGACATTCATCTACCAAATCTGAGCTGTCTAAAAATTAGGCACCTAATGTAAGCTATTTATCTAGATGTCCTCTACAGTCAACGGAAAAGGACACCTTACAAAAGGTGTCACAAATTTTATAAACACAGGCAGCTAAGAGGTGAGATTGTACAAGTGATTGACTGTTGTGCACTACTGATGTAATTTTCAAATAGCTATGCACATCTGAGTCTTGCTTTAATGACTTTATTTTTCCCAAATACAAGCCCTAAAGATTAAGATAATACTGTAAATCTTCCCATATATATATATATTTCCATAATATTTTATAAATATTAGGTTTATTGATAAATATTTCTGCTGATAAGCCTGACTATACTCTAAAGACATTAAACACAAAGTAGTGTGTCTATACTCAAAGTGAAATATTAGGCATTATGCATAATTAAATACAAAGTATATTAGGGCTCAGCTAAAGACTATACATTTACATAAATAAAGAGAAAATATAGAATTACTGTAAACAGCTTGAAAAATATTAGCAATATAAACCTTCATGTCTCTGGTAATGAACCAAATAGAAATCCTAAGGAGTTAGAAATATATTTTTCCTAATTTGTTCTTGTTGTTGTTGTTTGTAGGTTTTGGCTTTGTGTTTGGTTTTCTGGCTAGGTTATACCATTCCCTTTTGATAATATATTGCATATTCCTCTCCAGCATCTACTACAGAAAATGAACAATCAGAGATAAGGTGTGGGTTTTTTTTCATGTATTTGTAATTTTTCTATCATGCACTGGGGCACACTGACTAGCAATATCTGCTATTAAAATGTTCATATTATTTTCAAATAGCATTTACAGCAAAATTGGTATTTCTCTGTATTCAATGATAAATAAACAAACTGAAATTCCACTGGTATGATTTCATCTGATAATTTTTTGCTTTGCTTGCATTTTAGTGTTTATTATTCTATTGATTATTGATAACATGTTCAGTTGATCTGTTATCAAAATTAAACTTGGCTTCTTAGTTTAAATTGGATAGATATATCATGTACTATTTTTTTCTATTCTCCTAGCCAAAGCCCAAATTATTGTCAGAGTATTTAGAAGGTATATATCTTTGAATCTCAGAAGTAATAGATAAATTTACCATGTATTTATCTTTTTTTCTTGACAAAATATATTAGCTTTGCCTAAGGTACGTTTCTAAACAAAGTAAAACCTGTAGATGATGTGTTAGCTTGCACAGTATTCAAAAATAATTTCTTTGTCATACTCACTCACAAAAAGTAATTTGCAAAGGCATAACATTATACCCCAGCCAAGTGCCAGGATTTGCAAATAGTGACTCATTTGACCACACTTTGTSGCCAAAATAGGAATGATATCAGAAACATAGATAGGAATAGGAATTTCCTCACAGCATCCTCCTGGGCAAGCTCCRAAGGTGTGGGATAGATGTGTGGATGAGGAGGTGGATTAGGAATTGGCTCGATGGCAGGGTGCAGAGAGTGGTTGTCAATGGTGCGGAGTCCAGCTGGAGGCCTGTACTTAGTGGTGTCCCCCAGGGGTCAGTTCTCGGTCCGGTCCTGTTCAACTTATTCATTAACGACTTGGATGAAGGGCTGGAGTGCTCCCTCAGCAAGTTTGCCGATGATACCAAACTGGGAGGAGTAGCTGGTAGCCCTGAGGGCTGTGCTGCCATCCAGAGGGACCTGGACAGACTGRAGGACTGGGCGGCGAGAAACCTCMTGAGGTTCAACAGGGGCAAGTGCAGGGTCCTGCACTTGGGGAGGAATAACCCTGGACACCAGTACAGATTAGGGGTGGACCTGCTGGAGAGCAGTCCCGCAGAGAGGGACCTGGGTGTCATGGTGGACGACAAGTTGACCATGAGGCAGGAGTGTGCCCTGGTGGCCAAGAAGGCCAACRGGATCCTGGGGTGCATTAAGAAAAGTGTCKCCAGCAGGTCGAGGGAAGTGATCATCCCCCTCTACTCAGCCCTGGTGAGGCCACATCTGGAGTACTGCGTCCAGTTCTGGGCTCCCCAGTACAAGAGGGATGTGGAGCTGCTGGAGAGAGTCCAGCGCAGGGCTACCAGGATGATCAGGGGCCTGGAACATCTACCATATGAGCAAAGGCTGAGAGAGCTGGGCCTGTTCAGCCTGGAGAAGAGGAGGCTGAGGGGGGACCTGATCAGTGTGTATAAATACCTCAAGGGAGGCAGTGAGGAGGAGGGGGGCGGCCTCTTTTCAGTGGTGGGCAGGGATAGGACTAGAGGAAATGGCTTCAAACTGAAGCATCGGAAGTTCCACAGGAACTTAAGGAAGCATTTCTTCACTGTGAGGGTGACAAAGCACTGGAACAGGCTGCCCAGAGAGGTTGTGGAGTCTCCTTCTTTGGAGATCTTTAAAACCCGCTTGGATGCAGCCCTGTGCCACGTGCTCTAGGTGACCCTGCGTGAGCAGGGGGGTTGGACTCGATGACCTCTGAGGTCCCTTCCAACCTTSGRCATTCTATGATTCTATGATTCATATCTTGTACGAGGAGAGACTGAGTTGGGCCTGTTTTCTCTGGAGAAGAGAAGGCTGAGAGGGGATATGATTAATATATATAAGTACATGGAGGGGGAATGTAGGGAGCCAAGCACTTCTCAGCTTGGACAAGGGGTAATGGGTGTAAGTTCCCCTTACACAGGAAGTTCCATCTCTATGTGACAGAGAACTTCTTTCCTGTGAGGGTGACAGAGCCCTGGAACAGTCTGCCCTGGGAGGTTGTGGAGTCTCCCTCTCTGGAGGTCTTCAAAACCTGCCTGGATGCCACCCTATGCCACATGCTGTAGGTGTCCCTGCTTGAGCAGGAGGATTGGACTAGATCATCTCTAGAAATTCCTTCCAACTTTAAACATTCTGTGATTCTGTGTGATATATTAGACAAAGGGATCCTGTAAGTGCATTTTATTACAAGATTGAGATCTAATGTGAGCAATACAAAGCAAAGCACTTGTCATGGTACTTGCATTTCTTTACCTCTTCTGCCAGGGCATTATACAATGATTAAGGGAAACATGTCTAGTTAGTATGTGGCAAACAAATTTTCCAGTTGATGAAAAATATATATACATCTTCCTAGGAAAAATACATTTATGGATAGGAAAGTAATATAAGAAACTCACAAATACACACACACACACACATATATGTAATATGCATTTCACAAGTATTTTTGTGAATAAAAATAGACTACTTAAACATAAATTGAAAGGAATTGTTAAATAAATAAAATATTGATTGCTCTCCCAAAACTCCACCATACCTGCTGAAATATGAAATCACTGTTAAAGTGCTCATAATAAATAAAGATATGTTTGTTAGAGTATCCRCAATCTCATAATATTTAATAGACCTTATTCAGTTTTGAGGAATCTAGCTTTTTCAGGATTTATTAACAAAAGTGTATATAAAAGGTACTTTACTGCTTTCTGCTGCAAAGATTCAACTATTGATTGGGTTTCATCTGGTATTTGCCTTCCCTGGCTTTAGATAACAGAAAGCAAATTTAGAACATGCTCTCCTTGTTTATCTTTCCCTACTTTTGAGTAAGTAACTCATCTTTTATTGCTCTGGCAATGATTGCTAAAGGTTTAGACTGAGAAATATTTAATCAGTGTTCAATACTGTTGCCAGAAAAGCCAGGGAGAAAAGATAAAAAGAGGAAGTTGGGATGTTTGCCTCATTCCTCATGCACTAAGTGCTGTTTGCCTGATATGGATCGGCCTCACAGTGTACTAGATATGGAAGCACAGCTCACTGTGCTCTAAGGAGAGATCAGAGGAGAAATCACCYGCCACAGTTTCTCCACAGAATAGCAGCAGATGAGCTTCCATTCTTGCTTGAAAATTGTTTTGGCTCCCCGCTGTCTGTGGGCAGTGGTGGACTGTATGTTCCTTTGTGAGCCCTCAGTGCTATTGCATTCACAATATTTTTCCACACAGCATGCTGTACAAAAAGTCAAGCAGAAGTCAGCCATACTACATCTCTCTGAGATAAGTGATGGGAATCATTGGGTGGCAGACATGTAAGCAGTTTGTTCTCTGAGAAATCTCCGAATTCTTCTTTTGAAGGAACATTTTTTTTTTTTTTTTCATATCAAACAGATCAGCTCTCCTGTATCCCTCTCTCAGAAGATCCACAAGGTATACATAGCCAAAAGTCTAAAATGTTTGCAAGCTGGAATGAATTTCAGAGCCTTTCTGAAGTTCTACAGAAGAAATATCTGTTCCTGCCTCCAAGTGGGAGCATTTATCTAGAGATGCATGAATAGTGATAATACTATTGGGCTTCTGAATAGATCTAGGAAAGTTAATTCCGCTTTACCCCATGCAGTATGCAGGTGTATCTGATTAAGAACTGCCAGAGATGTCCCTAAATCTGTGTTGGATGTTTTGACGTTTTTTCCATTGTTATCTTTAACAAAATTGAATCAGAGTATGCAAACACAAGTTTTCAAATGTCTGCAACTCCTTTTCCAAATTTCTAATTACAATTATTATTGCAGATAGAAAGGATGTTTCTGTGTTTGTGTGAATAAAAACATTACTACACACTATAAAACTACTACAAATTAAATAAAAATGTAAAACTAAAATGCTAACTCTCCTAATAAACTTGTTTCATATAGTACTTGAATCTTAGTGATGCAAAGAGAGGGCATACTCAACTTTCATATCTAATTCTATTGCCAATGAAATGTTTGGGAGATGTATTCTACACTTCCTTAGCTAGTATACTACTTACAAATAAAAAAAAAATACTATTTGGAAAATTTTAGACTGTGAGGATATTCATACATACTGGATTATATCTAGATTGATACTACTTACRGATATTCAAAATTAAATAGCCATTTATTTTAAACAGATTTTGCCTCTGTGTGTGTATATGTATGTGTGTACATATGTATCTTTTTCATTATTAACAGGGATTTCAAAGGATTCTATAAGAAGATAAGAAAAATACAGCTATTGGACAATGTATGTAATGATTTTTAAGAAAAAAGAAAAGTAGCATACTCTGCCATACACATTCCAAATATTGTTTCTTATCCATTATCTTGGAAGTTAACTTAGCAGTTTGAGAGCATAGTATTTCATTTTCTCAGTTACTTCTGAGAGAGCAAAAGATAAAAATGCACAGGGGAACCAGTAATATATTTACACATATCCAGCCCAGTCCAGGCTGCATCTCACAGATTCACATATTCACAGAATGTTCGAGGTTGGAAGGGACCTCTAGAGACCATCTAGTCCAATCTTCCTGCTCAAGCAGGCAACTTAGAGCATGTGGCACAGGATGGCATCCAGGCAGGTTTTGAAGACCTCCAGAGAAGGAGACTCCACAACCTCCCTCAGCAGCCTGTTCCACTGCTCTGTCACCCTCACAGTGTTTCAAATTCACCCTCCTGTGTTTCAACTTATTCCCGTTTCCCTTTGTCCTATTGCTGGCCACCAATGAGAAGAGCCTGGCCCCTTCCTCCCTACATTCTCCCTTCCTGAACTTATGCATGTTAATCACATCCCCTCACAGCCTTTTCTTCTCCAGAGAAAACAGGCCCAACTCACTCAGTCTCTCCTCATAACTCTCCAGTCTCTTAATCATYTTTGTCGCTCTCTGCTGGACCCTCTCGAGAAGCTCCATGTCCCTCTTATASTGGGGAGCCCAGAACCACACACAGTACTCCAGGTGCAGCTTCACTAGAGTTGAGGAGAGGAACAGGATCACCTCCCTTGACCTGCTGGCAAMACTCCTCCTGATGCAGGCCAGGATCCCATTGGCCTTCTTGGCCACAAGGGCACTCTGCTGACTCATGCTTAACTTGGTGTCAACCAGGACTCCCAGCTCCCTCTCCATGGAGCTGCTTTCCAGCAGGTCGACCCCTAATCTGTACTGATGCCTAGGGTTATTCCTCCCTAGGAGCAGGACCCTGCACTCGTCCTTATTGAACCACATGAGGTTCCTCTCTGCCCAACTCTCCAGCCTGTCCAGGTCCCTCTGGATGGCAGCACAGCCCTCCGGAGTGACGACCACACCATCCAGCTTGGTATCATCTGCAAACTTGCTCAGTGTGCACTCAGTGCCCTCGTCCAGGTCATTGATGAACAAGTTGAACAGCACCGGGCCCAGTACTGACCCCTGAGGGACACCACTGGCCACAGGCCTCCAACTGGACTCAGCCCCATTTATTACCACTCTCTGGGCTCTGCCATCCAGCCAGTTCTTGATCCACCTCAYTGTGCATCTTTTAAGGATGGTCACCATAAGTAACAAAGACCAATTAAAGGAGTTGTTATTGGGGAACACAATAAAATATCCAACCTAAGAAATTAACTTTTATTCACTTATGGAGTCTAAATCAAAAGAATGCAATTGGGTGAACTCCTTGCCAAATTTGATTTGACTTTGAGAGTTATTTCAATCAAACTAAAAATGAGTTTTAATGAGTTTGAGCTAAAAAAATCACAGAATCACAGAAACACAGAATGATTGAGGTTGGAAGGGACCCTTTGAGATCATCTAGTCCAACCCCCCTGCTCCAGCAGGGACACCTAGAGCACGGGGCACAGGGTGGTGTCCAGGCGGGTTTTGAAGACCTCCAGTGAAGGAGACTCCACAACCTCCCTGGGCAGCCTGTTCCAGGGCTCTGTCACCCTTACAGGAAAGTTTTTCCTCAAATGGCGATGGAACTTCCTGTGTTTCAACTTATATCCATTACCCCTTGCCCTCTCACAGATTGTAATTAAATTAAATCCACCATTTTTCTGGGCATTCTGGCAGTAGTTAAATACCAATGCAAAGGAATCATTGAAGTTAGTTAACGTTATAATTATGATGGAGACTGCCTAATAGTTTAAATACTTTAGAAATGTTAAATTTTTGGTCAGTTATTTCAAAAATATTGAAGTTCAATTTAGCTAAGCACACACAAAAAACAAACATCTTTGAAGATATGGTTTAATATACACTAATTTCTACATTCAGGGGACATTCAGTTAAGACTTGTACATGTATACTCACTGATATTAGAAAATTTAAATATAGAGAAGAATCAGAGAATCATAGAATTTTTGAGGTTGGAAGGGACTCCTAGAGATCATCTAGTCCAATCCCCCTGCTCAAGCAGGGACACCTAGAGCATGTGGCACAGCGTAAAATGTAAAAATATTGTTGTACAGTTATTATGAATGGAATTTTGAATCTATTAAGTCCTAATCTGCAAGGCTATGATTCCAACATAGAATATTTATCTAAAAATTGATAATTTGCTTATTTAGAAAAACATNAAAAAAAAAAAAAAAAAAAAAAAAAAAAAAAAAAACAGAATGAAGCCAGTGTAGATAAATTCAGGAAAGTGGAAGTAGAATTAAAAAGATAATTCTATCTTTTGTTAGCACACTAGATTTCTTTCACACTGCTGAAAAAAAAGAGAGAGATAAGGAATGAAAATACATGCATCTACTACTTTATGACATATTTTAATTAATTTCTGTTTTTCTGTTTCTTTAGCAAATAAATATATAAATCTTCACAGCACATAATRTGGTGAACCTCTAAAATGCAGGTAATTAATCCTTCCATACATGCTAATGTGTTTTTAATGTCACATTAATCAACAAAACCATACTAATATAATTCCAAGTAAGATTAGCTCTCCTTTGATATAAGAAAAATATATTTTTTTAAAAAGTCTCGTTAGTTTATATCCTTTAGAAGGCTGTTCTTACATCAATACTTTAATTTCCATGATGAAAGGCAGACAAACATTAATAACCACTATTCTGTGTTTTACCTTTGAAGTACAGAAATGAAAGAGACCACAGAGAAAAGGAAAGATAGGATTTTTCTACATGTAGGCCCACAGAGCAATATTGTAAATACATCTAAAATTAGAAAGATGATTTGGCCATCTTATATTAGTAGGCTTATCAAAAAAATGGAATGAAGGTGATAAGAAATATAAAAAACAAAATGATAGAGGAAAAAGTAGTACACTTAGAACTGAGAGTCAGAAGCACATTTATCACATTTGCCTTGTTTTTTCCTGTAGCATAGTGTATCATATTATACAGTTTGTCTTTCTGAAGGGTTTGCCCTGAAAACATAAATAAGTACTTTCAATGTACTCATGGGGTATTTTAAACAAAATCACCTACCTGCATTTTAAATAGGGAGAAAGATGTGGCATCACAAATTCCTACACTTTACAAAAAATCTGAATTATTGATAGCAAATGTCTAATACACAAACTACTTCGAAATAAGGATTTGTAATATTTTAAGTGAGCAGTTGAGACTTAAATGCTAAAACATTTAACAAAAAGATATTGAAAGCTTGGTCAGAAGTTAACATGAGTTAATAAATCAAATACACATTTGATGAAAACCTGAAAAGTGTGTAATGTAGTAAAAAAATTATTTTGATTGTTCTCAATTCGACATTCCTCAAAATAAACATTCCAGTTTGTGAGGCTTTCTTAAGTTTTATCAACTGCAATAAATATTTTTGTTTAAACATAAACACTGCACTAAATAACTAGTCACAATCTAGCTGTACTTGAAAATGAGTCACTGCAGGCTATTTTGATGGTGTGCAGGCATTTAATCTGTGTATTAAAATTTATTAAAAAAAGAACAAGGAGTTTTATTTAGTTGTCTCAAAAATTAGTTTTTATTCCTGTTCTCAAAATGTTTTTCAAAAGAGATATCTGTGGACATGTCTGGCAAAATTCTTTTGATTGGTACCTGGCATAAGATAAACTGTAAACGTGCATATGAACGTAGACTGTCATAGTCATGCGTATACCAAGCAGTTTGAAAAGTTTGGCAGACTTTGATTTCAAATGTGTTTGATTTCAAATACCAGTTCAGTCTGCAATAGGGAAAATTCTAGTCTCCAGTTAAGAATGATTTGGTTTTTCCAGAATGCAAAAGCAAAGACTGAAAGAACTGTTATTTGCATGAGTGTAAGAAAATAAATATCTTAATGGTTATGGTTGGAAGGGACCTCTAGAGATCTAGTCCAAGCCTTCTGCTCAAGCAGAGACACCTAGAACATGGGGCACATCCAGACAGGTTTTGAAGACCTCCAGAGAAGGAGACTCTACAACCACTCTGGGCAGACTATTCCAGTGCTCTGTCACCCTCACAGGAAAGCTGTTCCTCACATAGAGATGGAATTTCCTTTGTTTCAACTTAACCCATTACCCCTTGTCCTAACACTGGCCACCACTGTGAAGAGCTTGGCCCCTTCTTCCCTACATTCCCCCTTCATGTACTTATACATATTAATCATATCCCCTCTCAGGCTTCTCTTCCCCAGAGAAAACAGGCCCAACTCAGTTTCTTCTCATACGATAGATGCTCCAGCCCCTTAATCATTTTTGTTGACTTCCGATGGACCCTCTCTAGAAACTCCACATCCTTTTTGTACTGAGTAGCCCAGAACTGCACCCAGTACTCCAGGTGCAGCCTCACCAGATCTGAGTAGTGGGGCAGGATCACCTCTCTTGACCTGCTGGCAACACTCCTCCTGATGCAGGCTAGTTTCCTTTCAGCTTTAAATAGTGTGCTTTACCTTTCATGTTTTTATGATCCCTAAAATGAATTTTCACCTAACTTCTATATTTTGTTACTACTACTAGGTGAGCACTGTTGTGTTCCTCATTACCTTGGGGTTTCCAGTGTCATCTTATGCCCAGACCTTTGAGGTCACTGCTATCACACCATGCCTGTACGCCTTTTCTCAGCATCATTGATCTAGGGTTATAGATCATTCTACATAGCATAAACATTTTCTGTGTGTGAGAGTGTGTGTGTGTGTGTATCAAAAACATTAACAGGTGGTGTTAGGGCACCTAGTGAAGAAAATTAAGATAAACTTAGATAAAAGAGGCAATAACTACCTGGTCATTAGACAATTTTCACAGCTTAGCAAGTTAGAACAAGCTTGGTACAATCCAACATGAGTTAAGGCCGAAACTGACAAATCTCGAGACCCAGGCTGTACTAATACAAAATCTGTAACTTGCTACTAGCAATGGCAATATTTTACTTATATATCAGAATATAGGGCTATACTGTGTACTGTTTTCTTCTGATCTCTAACAAACTTTTCACTTTATATACCTATAAATTAACTCTGCAGCTGTCTGATAACRTCTAGTGTGTAGCATTATACTTGGTTTTATACGTCTGTTATACAGTTGTAGGTGTTATATTTCCACATGCCAACTTTTATAGCAATAATGTAATTACTTTTCAAAAATGATTTATTATATTGGGCAAGATGCTAATTTTCATTGCTGGAGGACATACATAGGTGGCACAGATGATCTAAATTCACTATGTACCCAAGGTACCTTAAAATGTCATTGGAATAATTTGAAACATGGTTCAAGTGCTTATGTTAAATAATCTGCCTTTGGAGGCTTCATATGCCTGAATTCATTACCACAACTTACCAGAGTCCTTCTAATAACAAGTCCATAATCTCTCTTCTCCCTAAGAAAGATTAGAGACTTGTAGCAACCAGTAAAATGGTGATAAGATATAAAAGCACAGTGGATTGCAGCAATGTTTGTTATTGCTGTTGTTAAACARTAATAATAAAAAGTGCTGATTTTTGATTATTTTGCAAGTAGTTTTTGCATTCGATTCCAAGTAGAGATTTTATAATAAAAGAGATTAGTGCTACTTTACCTTAACAGTGGCAGGACTTTAATGGATCTGAAAAACAACTGGCAACTCTAACTTTACATCATGTTTTTAAGAAACTGACCCCATTCCAAACTCATTTTGGACATGGGTATGTAATACAAAATGTGGATGAAACAGTATAGATCTGTGCCACTGTAAAGAGTGTATTTCTAAACATTTGATCAAAGTCTAGTGATATGAGTCATGAGTAAAATGCATCATGTGGTTTCCTATATCTGGAAATTCTGAGCATTGAATTGGTTGAGAAATACCAAAAGGAAGATAGAAATATTTCTCTTTCAATACAATTAAATTGGAAGATTTTCTGAGCATTGCCCTTATACTGTCTCATGACTATGAGTGTTTCTACTTCTACCTCTACACCTAGGAGTGTTTCTACCTCTCAAGCAATATATATATATACCTGAGCAATATAATATTGCAAGTAAATACCTGTTTGACAGCTGCAAAGTCTTCTAGAAGTTAAGAAAATAATAAGATCACACCAAGTCCAATTTGGGAATATATATAGTAATATACATTAATACTGTAGTACGTGATCCCCATTATATTTGCTTCTCTTCCATCTTTTTCCCTTCCTAAATTAATTTCCTAGACTCTTTACTGTAAAAGAGGTTGGAAAATTGTTCTCATGTTCTTTTTTTTTGTTTTTGTTGTTTGTTTTCTGAAACATAGGCTACTTATTTTGATATTTAACTTACATATATATTTATATATAAATCATACATTTTACCTAGAATGTATAGATACTAATATAAAAAGATACTTATAAAAAAAAGAGGAAAATTGTACAGTATTTGAAGGAGATGTAAAGAAAAGCTTTAGAGGATAAGGAAAAGCTAAAGAAAATATGTTAAATTATGACAGATTTAATTTTTGTATATGGTTCTCACCTGAGTCTAACTGAAATTTGCTTACCTAGTGAATATATTTTAATTGTTTTTACAGATTCTATTCTTTCTGACCCAAGATGTCACATCACTATGTGGCTGAAACTATTCTTGCTAAGCTATTTTGGCATTAATCACATTTATTGTTTGCAAGACCACAATTCTCTTATTTATGGGCACTACCTTGGGGAATGCAGGTCGCAGTTATCTTTCAGCAGGATCTACAGCTGCTCTTGCTGGCTTCAATTTGAGTCATACTTCCTTGACAGAGGTCATAAAGAAGCAATTGAAGTTAATTTTATGAGACATCTATTATATTTGTGGTTATTCTCATTCTTCAAGTTTGCTGTCTAAAGTAACACTTGCTAAAAGGGACTGTATCAGGCATTATTTGTTTACCGTGTTCATTATCCTGAAGAATGGAAAACAAGTAAATTAAGAAAAGTATCAAAAATCATCTAATGTTTATTGTTTAATATGACAAAGTGGAGAGTTATTTTAAATCAAGGAACTCATACTTTTAGGGGCTGAAATATATTTATTAGAGCAAAATGAGAAAAGTACAATATTGGAACATTTTACCTTTGTAAATCTGAAAGAATTGRCAGACCACCAATATGCTAAAACAATGAAATTCAATTTCAAGAGTATACGTAGATGCATATAAGTATATGTATCTAAGAAAACAGAAATAACAGAAAATAAATCATAAAACTCTATTTTTAATTAAATATTTAGGCATGTAATCGATACTAGTAACATTCTTGTTTTCTGATTATTCTAGATTTAATATGGAAAAATATTGTTTTCTGGGTTTAGGTAATTGCATACAGAAATATAGACTGTTAGCTACAGAAAGTCTACGTTAATAAACCAAAATAAAGAGTGAAATAACGACAAGGTTAGGAAAAGAGCTATAGTCACTTTTCTACATTTTCCCCTATCCATCTCCAAGTCACTGTCAGATATCATAAGCATATAATGTCTTTGTTTGGTCTAAGTTAATCTACCTATTAAACATCTCTGTCTTGTTTCATATGGAATAGAGGCTTTAAAATAATCATTTTTTTCCATATTTTTTTTCTTTAAAAAGAAAGTACCTGTTATTGTGCAGACCTCTTCTAACACTGATTAGCTTCAGTTTGTAACATCTTTCTTTTTTCTTTTTTCTTCTTTTTTCTTTTTTCTTTTTTCTTTTTTTCTTTTTTCTTTTTTTTTTTTACAGTGATTTGTTTTCTTTTAATACTCTTAAAGAATGTCCTACACAACAAAAACCAGATGAATAGCTGGAAATGTCCTCTTCATCTTACATGCTCTAGGTGTCCCTGCTCAAGCAGGGGGCTTGGACTAGATGATCTCCAGAGGTCCCTTCCAACCTTTAAGATTCTGTGATTCTGTGTGATTCTGTGATCTTTCTAATTGAAAGTGTGTCACATTGCACTTCAAGTAGTAGTAGAGAGGTTGAGTCAAACTTTATTTTTGGTTAGCTGACAGTCCTGTTGCTGTTTCTTTGGTTACATGTTATGTCTTAATGGCAACTCCAAAAAACTAATTCGTATGAGTGTAAAAGTTTTGYTGTAAAATTTTCCAATAGTCATGTAACATAATTCACCCATTGTCAGGAAAGTCATCAGGCAATAGCACACTCAGGTCTATTACACACTGTATTTGGATATCCCAATCAAGTTGTGGAATTCAGAAAACCAAAGTACTCATGATTACTATTTCAGGAGTGGTAAATAAGAAGATTCAACTTCATGAATGACATTACTAAAACCCATCATTAATAATAAATAGGTTTAAGTTAGTTACATGACATTCACCCAACATCAGCCAACATCATTACATTAAGTTTTCCATAACTAAGAAAAACAGATTTGACAAAAAGAGTCACGAGCACTTAAAATATTTTATGGTAATGGTGCCTTGAAAGAGCAGGAGCAATAAATATGTATCTTTTGTTTTGTTTTATTTTTTGTTGATGTTTTTGTTTTCCCAACCAAGTATGTGTATGCAAGTCCATAGAATTGTTACAGGAAGTCAGTTTTTCCTGGACAACCAAAACACTCTTTTTAGTTGACCAGGCCTATAATATATTGTTAAAAATACCTTTCTGTCAGTTTCTTCATGACTATATGCAAATACTTAAATCCAAGATGTATCTTTTCAGATGGCAATAGGACTGTGCACTTGTTTTTAAGCTATATAGGACTAATAAACATAATTATTTGCTTCTGGGTGTTCTCGGCAATATAGCAATAACAAAGACTGAAATCAGGCATTACTTTGTACAACAATATTGATATAAACCAGTTACAAAGTATACCCTGCCCTATTTTCAAATACATAGGGAATGTATATACAATCACACATTTTTCCAAAATTCCTACATGTTTTAAGAGTTTATTAAAAGGTTTTGTATGTGCAGCTGGAAGATAAAATAAAATCTAGAATACTTAGATTGATAGTTTATTTTTTCCCATGGATTTTTAGTTATCTTAATCACTTTTACTTTACAATAAATTACCAAAACTAAATAAAGTGAGATAATTGTGTATATTCATTGAGAGCCAATCATCTCTCTCCACACTTAGAAATGCATCTTTTTTTTCTCATCCTAAAGTGACATCTTTATTAAGTAAAATAGCTCATGTACTAGAATCACCTGTTTGTTTTCAGTGAAGATGTCTTATGRGAATCACACCTAATTTTTTTGTCAATTCCATCAATGTACAAAATAACACTCTGACATTTTGACCATAGAATTGTAAGAGTTCAGGGATAATATGTTCCTTGAAGATAGTCATAGGCAATTTGTTTTTTTGTCATAATGCCCCAAGGTAGGGATTTCAGGAAAGCTCCCTGAATTTCTTAAGACATTTTTTTAGGGCTGTTTACTCAATACATCTTAATGTGTGTACACCTTGTTATGACAATTTTATCTGTTACTTCCATAACATACAAATTACCATTAGATTTCTTTGCTCTAGTATGGCTGTACGCCAAGATTTCTTGATGTTTCCATTTAGAAACTCTTCCCTCCCATCCATTCACATCTATTCCCCTTTTCCTTTCTTCTTTCCCTTTCCAGAGCCATAATAGCAAAATAGCAAAAGTATGATCTGCAAAAGGCCTTGACTAAATAGCTGTTAATCAAATATCTCCTTCCGACTATCACTCAAATTAGTTTTGAAATACTTTTCCCTTTCACAAATCATTTCTTTCCCAATTCCAAGAATTTCATCTTTGTCAAAAAAAAAAAAAAAATGAAAACTTTTATATGTAGTTTAGGTAACATA
>NW_020455648.1:39331-42611 GCF_003342845.1 Nothoprocta perdicaria
AAAAAAAAAAAAAAAAAAAAAAAAAAAAAAAAAAGAAAGACAATTATGTGCCTTTGATTCTTTTGGATGACTTATTTTTTATTTTTCATTTCTTAATATTTTCTTCCTGATCTGAAATGCACTTGTATAGTGTCCCACTGATGGCATTTGTGGCTTGTGATGCTTATATAGTGATGTGCGTCATTACATTTCTAGTAAATTTTCCCGTATGTTGCACATAGTTTCAGACTTTTTCGTTTAGTTGGTTTGGTTTGACTTGTATAGTGCATTTCAGATAAGATACCTTACTATAAACTTTTATAATCATGCACAGTCAATGGCTTCTTTATGCTAAAATCCTTATTTCTGAAAGTGTTTATGTGAGTACCCAATTTAAAATTAAGACACATCCTATTGCCTTTCAGGAAGATGGTCAAAATATATGAGGATTATTTACTTCATGGATAAATCAGCTAAGCTAGGGAAGCTGTGAGTGTCCCACTGATGGCATTTGTGGCTTTTGATGCTCATATAGTGATGTGCCTCATTACATTTCTAGTAAATTTTCCTGTATGTTGCACATAGTTTCAGACTTCTTTGTTTAGTTGGTTTGGTTTGGCTGTATTGCCTCTTGCATGCAGGTCTGTGTTTGTTTTCACTGGACTCTCTTTCTGAAATCTGCATGAATTTCTGCCTTTTTTTTTTCTTTCCCCTAGCATTTTGGATTCTCTGAGATCCATGTTGGAACTGGAAATTATCGTCTTAGATTTTTATCAAAGATTCTTATTATAAAATTATACTTTTATAAAGGACTCAACCAATTCAATCAACCAGTTGAGAGACTGGCTTAGATCATTTKTAGAATCTTGTTTTATCTCTGCTTGTATCTAATAAGTGACTTTACATACATACATACATGTATAAAGTTCAGGTATATGGTCTAGTTGTACAGTAATACAGAATTAGCCATGCAAAATCTATCATCAGATGCCCCTAGAGGCATCTGGCTCCAAAATACTTTCAGAGCATATTAACACAAATCTAAACAACATAAGCTACTTGCATGTTAAAGTTCTAGTCCAGGCTCTGATGGAAGTACTTCCATAGCTCCCTTTTGCTGAGGAAGTTCTTCTATTGCCAGGAGATAGTAGGTACCATTTTTTATTTTTTTTTATTTTTTTTTAATTATTATTCATTCAGCTAACCCTTTTTTTCTGGGCCACAATGCATCTAGCATGAAGGTGTTGAGTAACTAGAAGGGAAAACAGTTGGAATTATGACAACAACTTTGTGCTAGAACTGTCTGATGGAATTAATTGCTTTGTGCACTTATTTTACTCAACTTAGAGTTGATCCTTACTCAGAGACACATTTCTTGACTACTGTGAATCAAGTAACAGAAGACAAGAAGAGGCAACCAGAATTCACTCTATATCAGTATGTTTCATTATTTTTATGATTGCATAGCCCAACTCCTTGTGTCATAAGAAGTGTAATTGATGCATGGATGGAATATTTAAATCTATCATCAGATGGAAGGAGGGACATAGATGTATTTTAAACATGGAATTGCTATGAATTTCATAGAGGAAATTACAACTAAAGTCTTCACAATTCAGATTTCTTTTAAACTTTCATTCATCACATTCAGTTATCAGTGTGTCTACTTAGAAAAGCATTTTCTTCATTTTGATCTCCTTTTTCTATTTTATGAAATAGGCAAATACCTGGACTGTCATGGACTCAGACATTATTTTCTCTGCACAACAAATACACAGTCACTAAAATGAGAGTTAATATCCCTACTTTGCGTGATGACATCAGTTTTATGCTTCTAAATAGAGGTGAACTTCAATCTGAATTAGATCCATAGGACAGTTTGCATGCTTAAGGATGGTTTGTAATTTTGGGAAGAGACATTTAAAAGGATAAAGGAATTATGTTATATAGAGCTTTAGGTACAAGGGGCTTAACTCACTCTTCCATATATAATTATTTGAATTTGACGACTTTTTAGATGTCCTGTGGCCTAAGCTCCATGCTTAAGATCTTCACAGGTACACATCTCCCTTGTTTGTACCTGTATGGCAGACAAGTGTCTCAGTCCGCATGATTTCCTATTTGTGTTCCTATCTCCACATGATGCCTATCTGTGTTCATAAGGCACAGCTGCTGACTTTAAGTATCTAATTGAGATGTCAAAATTTCAAAGTCTGAATGACAATCTTCTTTGGCTCAATCCTCAGCAGGAGAGATGAGATCCAGGTAGAGCTGGAGTCACAGTGGGATCCTGATTTGATATTGGCATATTGACATTCCCAGCTCTCTACACTTACTATGTAAACAACTCTACAATACTAGCTTTCTAATTAGCAGCTTTACTTAGATACCTAAAACTACATAAGAATAAAGTCATTTAAATATTTGTCCTCTCTTACAGCTACACTACTGTACATTTTTATGTTGCATATCTGACATAGGAAACTAAATGTGAGGAATTAGGCAAATCAAAGAATTTAATAAAAATCTGAAATTCATCACAAAAAAAAAAAAAAAGTAAATTAAGGTGTCATTACCTGAATTAATGATGAGTAAGAGTGTGTTTTCATCTGTAAGTATGCAACCTCCTGCCTAATATTTTAAATGTAGCAAAATTTTGTGAAGCTTTCTAATTTATTTTAAAAGTCCTTTCTAAAATGCTAAATAAACTGCTTTTAGAAAGAAGTTTCTCAATGACTCTGAAGACAGAAGTGTAATGGAAAGGACTTTTGATTTTTTTTTTTTTTTTTTTTTTTTTTTTTTTTTTTTAAGGATATGCCATTATGGTGACATACAGAACAAGGTTATAGAAACAAATGCATTTTGTATCAGAATAAGATTACATAGCTGCAACAGTAGCAGCAATCACCTGGTTTTAACAAATGTCTTCTGGGTCACTTGAAAATAAAAGTTTATTCATCTAAATAACAAATTATCCACTTTTYTTCTTCTTACAGAAAGTGACAGTATTCTGGGGGTTATTAACAATATTTCCTAGCATTTTTGAATCTCTCACTCTTTGTCATAACTCTAACTGATATTTTTATACTATTTAAATCCAAAATGTGTCTGGCTCATTTACACAATCATCTGGATCATTTACAGGATGTTCTCTATTTTTTTTTACTTTATATATTTCAGAATATTTCAGAATATTTAAGGTTGGAAGGGACCTCTACAGATCATCTAGTCCAACCTTCCTGCTCAAGCAGGCACACCTAGAGCATGTGGCACAGGGTGGCATCCAGGCGGGTTTTGAAGA
>NW_020455648.1:43846-62768 GCF_003342845.1 Nothoprocta perdicaria
CGTTGGCTTTCTTCCAGTCCTCGGGCACCTCCCCTGCTCTCCAGGACCTCTCAAGGATGATGGAGAGAGGCTGAGCAATAACCTCGGCCAGTTCCCTCAGCACTCTCGGGTGCATCCCATCTGGGCCCATAGATTTTTGAGTGTCCAAATGAATGTATCGATATGATATGTATCGATAATGACATTGATATGAAAATTGATATGAAAATAAAGTTTCTTTTATGAACATTTTTTTAAAAAGTTAAGCAGTTGGAGTCTAGTGAAATGCTAATTTTAAACTGCATCAGAAGCCAATGATGAAGCTCTCAAAGTAAATACAGTTTATTATAGTTTATTATAGTTTATAGATCGTTAAAGCCACAGTATTAAAATCAGTCCTCTCAATCAGGAATTTTCATCAGCACTACAAAAGCACTCATGATAGGCGTGTAACAGCTTCTCAGGTCTTTAGTTCCAGGCAACCCAAAATAATTTAMTCATGATTGCCATGTGGAAATGCTACAAAATCTCCAAGTTATCAAGAACCGCTACTAGTCTTACAGATAGGCATGAATGTCTTTCTATAAGAGAAGAGAGTAAATTTACTTCACTCAAAAATATGCAGCATTTTCTCTAATCTCTTCCTGATTTTCTATTTATTTCTCCATGTATGTTGAAGTTTTATCTGTTTTGTGCAAAATTCATTTTGCAGCAAAAGAAAACATTTTTGCTTATTTGAGAATCTAGTCTCCTAGTCAGAAGGTTTAGTCTCCTCGCTATCATTTGTTTCCTTTAGACTGAACATTATAGTGTCTCCATCATAGACAGAATGAATAAAAAAGCTTCTACTGCTAATCAGAATTTAGGCAAAATCCAAATCCTTTTTGAATGAGACTATTCTTAAGACTTTAGATATGTTTATAATGCTTGTCATAGAAAGTAACAGATGCACTGCCTTAACTTTTTTGTTTGCTTGTTTGCTTTTTAATATCTTTCAGATTATATATACAAATATATATATATATAATTTCATGAATATTTTCAGACAAATTCAGACTGGAAATTATCAGTAACCTTAATGTASGATTGTGCAAGGGCAAATAAGCCCTTCTTTGAGATGAAGGCTGAATTAGTTGATCACTTGAAAATCTGCCATATTCTATGATTCAATGATTTAAAGCATGTCTACCCAACTTTCAGACTGATTTTCATGTAAGTAAATATGTTTTGTTGCCATCAACAAGTACTTCAGTAGATGCAACTGAAATACCATCTCTTTTCTGCAAGTGTTACACTATCCAAGTTGGTGACCAGCTCTTCTTAGCTGTTCACACTGGAAAATGGGAGGCTCTGCAGACCAAAGGAAAAGGAGGAAGGGAGGAAGGAAAGGAGGAAGGGAGGAAGGAAAGGAGGAAGGGAGGAAGGGAGAGACGGAGGGAGGGAGAGAAAAAAGGAGGAAGGGAGGAAGGAAAGGAGGAAGAGAGGAAGGGAGAGAAGGAGGGAGGGAGAAAAGGAGGAAGGGAGAGATGGAGAGGAAAGGAAGGAAGGAAGGAAGGAAGGAAGGAAGGAAGGAAGGAAGGAAGGAAGGAAGGAAGGAAGGAAGGAAGGAAGGATTTTCTTCTCTCAGAGTGTCTTATTAAGTTCAATATTAGTTTTCTAAAGTACAGGACTGACTGATGGAAAAGTTTCTACTCATCAGCTGATAGGAAGAGACAGGGATAAAAGTTTGATAAAGAGAATCTTAACAAGTGTTCAAACTTTTTTTCTGCTATCTCCATTTATAACGGAGGAATATATTTCTTACCAGACTGAAAACTATGAAGGGAGGTGAAKATGACCTACCAATCTGCTTCATATTTCTTTCAGGGGACGAAATAAAAACAGAAATTTCTTGTGCTGAGAAGGTGAAATGAACAGCTTGTGAGGAATATGGAGAAGAATATACTGGAAATAGATGGTGTATGAACACTCAATAATATTGAAAAATCACAATAGATAAAATGGACATGTTTTATACATATTATCTTTTCATAGATATGTGTAAACATTTTTGCCTGTATATCTGAAGGGATGCGTGTACACATATGTACTGTATGTACAAAATATGGTGCTTACAAGGGAATAAAATCAACAGACAAGCTTTCAAGGGAAATTAAAATCATATAAAGCCAGGAGTGCCAACAAATTTTCTAGTGCATTCTGTTTCAGTGATCTCAGTAATGCATGGAAAAAATGTCCTATGAATTGGGCTTTCACCTAAGATCTCAGCAGTGTTAACATAATTTGAAGGTAGTTACAATACAATCTTGACATTGCTTGTCAAAATAGTTCTTTTTCATGATATCATGATACAGAAAATGGACAGAAATTAAAGGGCTATAGCTATTCTTTTTTTTACCTTTAGTGCAAAAGGTAAGCATCCAATATTCTCTTTTTTTTTTTTTTTTTTTTTTTTTTTTTACAGATATTTGAATTCATATTCCAGATTGGAATCATGTGTTTTTTTTTTTTTTTTCTTAGAAAAAAATATTAAATTATGCACTGTAATTGTCTGTAAGAAAGAACTCAGTCTTGAAGTATTTTTTTTTTGTAAGATTTCTGAAAAAAACAAACAATTAAAAAAAAAGTTTCCAAATCTGTAATATCAATGGAGATATCTTTATGCAGCTGATTATTTAGAAAAAAAAAAAATCCTTATATTAGAAATAGTATTTTTATTTAGACAAAATAGTCTAAATCAATAAATTTTATTACAATAGTAATATATTTATTTCTGTATTTAATTTCTATTTCACTTTTCCTTTTTTGTGGGGGAGGAGTTTTGTTTATTTTTACACTCTGAACTTTCAATATTATATTTTAAAGTTTATAGTCGACATCACTTGCAACATTTACAGAATGTTTTAGTTTGCCCTTTCTCTTTTCAAATCTTACTTTTTTTTCCAATCCCAATCCAAATCTCTGTTCGTTTTTTTTAAGGTCTTTTCTCCTACGCTTTTTCCTTTTTTTTTAATCATGATTTTATCCTGTTCATCCTGTTTTCATTGGTACTTCTTGAAAGTTAACAAATATATCTGARAATTTGACAGATATATCTGAAAGTTGAGCAGATATATCTAAACTTCCTTTATAGCCTTTAGAAGAAAAACAGAGTACTTTCATAGTTCATCTTAGCCTACTCTACAGATCTAAACAGGTGCRATAAATAGAATCTGTAAAGGTCATTAAAATGACCTTAAAAGTAGGTTCAGCTATTACTGTTCTTTCTTTCTAGCCACTTCAGCTTTCATCTTTGTATTTGAACTCTGTTCTCAGCCGAATTAATGCTGTGTCCACCTTAAAATTTCTTATGTCTGTTTATCAAGAAACTATAATACTAAGATTTGATTACAGTGGGAGAGCTTTGTTAGTCCTATGGCTACGTGAAATGCTAGGTATGTATTATATAGAGAGGTATTTGCATGGAAAAGATGCCTCTTAGCTCCTCATTTGTAAATTCAGACCTGACTTGATTCTTGTGTTATAGTTATATATAACTGTGTTATAGAAAAATGCTATTTCTTTTTCCCTTGAGAAAAAAGTGAGATATGCATACATACAACACTTTTCTGCTTTAACTTTAAAAATAGGTTATATGCAAGGACATGCACCCTACTTCTTCTGTAATAAAAAGTTTCTAATACTACAATTGTTCTACAATAAAGTAATATTCTAAACACTTAGCATTTCACTTCTAATGCCTTTATCCATATTTCTTCTTACTCCCTCTTTAGGTAAATTGTACATTTAGCAGTAAACAGAGTAGAAAATATGATACTGATGCAAAAGCTGTTGCTAATGACATGGTTTGCTCTCATTCTCATTATTTTCTGAATAATAATGACAGCTAATTTAAATTTAATGCACAGGCAATTTCTTAGAATATCCATGCCAACAGCTTCGAAAAGACAATGATGCCAAGGCTGAGTTAAGAAAGTGAAGCATAATTTAGCAGATTTTCAGCTCACTGAGCAAAGATAAAAATTCTTTCGAAAGAAGCTGCAGTGCTGAAATGTAAAATCATTCATTATTCCCCAAACATACAAACAGTTCAAGGACTCATTGTAATTCTAGGATCTTGTTCTATTAAATGTACTTATTCATGGATATCTGCAACCCTGGTAAAACAGTACTTTTGGTGTACTTGAAATTGGAACAATTGTGTAAAATTTATACTTGGATAAAGCTATCATTTGTCAGGTAATTAAGGAAATAAAAAAGAAAGGGTATACAGGATATATTAAAAACATTAATTAGTAAATGACCCTTAGCAACATAAATTCAGTAAATTATAGAACATACAAGAGCATTTTAAAATTTTAATTTGTGATATTAATATTTCTGATTGCTTCACTACCCAGCTCTTAGGGTTAATTGTTGAACATTCTCAATCCTGTCTTCCTTACAATTATATAATTTAAGAATAATTCTGCCAAATGCAATAAAACYAACTGTTTCAAAGCAGGATAAGCGAAAGGCAGATCCAGTAAATCAATACAGGAAATCTSTTTTCTTCATTCTGTTGTATTTGTCCACACCAAGCATCACTATGAAAACTTGGTTTCAGTTTCTGTCAGATTTTGCTTTTAGAGTTCTCCATGATTATAAAAGAAATAAGTAGATCTAAGATTGGTTCACCTCTTGTTGATGAGAAGCATGATGAAGGGGATCAGCAGAGACTTTGCAGACAGAACAGGAAGTGGTTTGGTGTTTGTAAATAAAGCCAGACTCTGCTTTTGGTGCTTCTTGATACAGGAGTGCTTACACCTTCAGCTTCAGCTATTTACCGATCAGGCAATGCCAAACTCTCATCCAGGAGTTGCTGGGGGGTGCCTAGGTATTGCTGTGGCAACATGCAGGCATGTGGCAATCAGGGTAAACAAACAAGGTCTTGACAGTAAAGGATRATACGGAATAAGGCCCAGGCACTCTTTGGTATTGTTATGCAGTGTTATGCAGTCAGTACTTCTAGATAGACATTGAAATCTTTTGATCTCAAGAAATATTTATATTTATCAGTCTCAAGACTGATTTTTATATTGGTAGACAGAGTACCTATCAATACTAATACCTTTTAAGAACAACCGGTGTTGATTTCCATACTCATTGAAAGGTATCAGTATCACTAAATATAAATTGATATCCCATTCCATTATATGCTATCCTATCTATAGTTATCCCTATTTATATTTATCAGTAGGCATTGATACCTTTCAAACTAAACAGACATTTATATCTACTGATCTTAAGACTGATTCTGATATCAATCATTGATACCTATCAATATCTGTATATTTTTTATACCTTTCCGATGATCAGACTATATGGGACTGGTCAATCGAAGCAGCAATCTGCCATTGAAGGGTTAAACAGGATGCTTTTGTTAGTATGGTATTATAACTGAATTCGTGGAAACATGACATTGCAAGATGTAACTGAGTTCGTGGAAACATGACATTGCAAGATGTAAGATGTAACTGAATTCGTGGAAACATGACATTGCAAGAAACCACTTGTATTCGCATAAGATAGTGCTATCTGCCCTGCCAGTAGGAACGGGAGCATGAAGATAAGAACAAAGAAAATCAGCATAAAAACCTCGCGCTGGAATACTACGGGGTCCATTGGCGGAACCCCTGCGTGGGATGAGCCCGGACCCCAGCTAGCTGGTATTATTATCTTTATTTTCAAATAGACCATGACTCTGAGAGATTCTCTCGATGGTGGTTTTGTCCTTCTCTACCAATTCGAAGAACGGACCTAACATTTGGGGGCTCGTCCGGGATTCAAAGGAGAAGACTGAAATAAGGTAAAGATAATAAATTGGGGAGGCCTCAGGGTATAAGCCGACGACAATCCAGGTGGACGCACCGAAGGAAGGTCAGCAAGAAAGGTTGGCAGGCTGGAATAAGGTTCCAAGTCCTCTTGTGTTAAGAGGATTGGACTGGGAAAAAATAATAATAAGGTTCCTAATTGTAATTGTTGGTATTTTAATATTCGGTGACGAAATGGGACAAGGGAAGTCGACTGCTAATGACTTCTGTCATTAATGTTGAGCCATTTTTGGTATGTGAAAAACCGCACACATGATTTATCTGTGGAGGTAAATAGACATAAGTGGAAAGTATTTTGTACAAGTGAATGGCCAAGTTTTGATGTGGGCTGGCCAAGACAAGGAAGTTTGGATTTGAATCTAATTTGGAAAGTAAAAGAAATAATTATGAGGCCAGGRTCCGAGGGACATCCTGATCAGTTTCCATATATAGCAACATGGGAGGATTTAGTAATAAATCCCCCACCATGGTTAAAATCTTTTCTGAGTGGGACAAGGGATCCTGGAAAACTACCAATAGAAGAAGGGAAGGTTGATATTTTAATGGTAAAACAGGAGAGTGAGAAAAATAGGAAAATCATTCTACCTGATTCCAATTCACCATTATATCCGGATTTATTAAATGAGGAAGAAATTAATCCTCCTCCATATGCAGCCCCGCCTGAGGTAAATGGCGAGGTAAGCAGTGGTCATGTACAGAGAGGTCCRGCATTTGGTACACGATCGCACCAGAGATCGGAGGTAGGGGAGGTATCGGGTACCTTGCAAGCCTTCCCCRTAAGGGTYATGGGGACTATAGGGCCCCAAGGGCAACGTGCATATCAAWACTGGCCATTCTCTTCRAGTGATTTATACAATTGGAAATCACAGAACCCCCCCTTYTCAGAGAARCCGGGTGCGTTAATTGATTTGTTGGAATCGATATTATTCACTCATAATCCTACCTGGGACGATTGTCAGCAGCTCCTGAAAGTGTTATTCACTACTGAAGAGCGGGAGCGCATTCTGACCGAAGCCYGGAAGCTGGTACCAGGAGAGGACGGAAGGCCCACCAGCCAGCAGAATCTAATCGATGAAGGGTTTCCCCTGGTAAGACCACCCTGGGACTTYGARCGACCTGAAGGTAGGGAACATCTTCGTATATACCGGCAAACGTTAATGGCGGGAGTAAGCGCGGCAGCACGAAAGCCTACCAATTTATCTAAAGTGAATGCGGTGAGGCAGGAAGCTTCCGAGACTCCTGCTTCCTTTTTAGAGCGAATACTAGAAGCATTTCRGCAATATACCCCATTAGACCCATCTAAGGAGGAGAATCGGGCGGCTGTGATACTAGCCTTTGTTAATCAAGCAGCCCCAGATATACGGAGGAAATTACAGAAAATAGATGGGTTAGGGRATCAGACCATACAAGATCTCTTAAAGATTGCAGAGAAAGTGTATAACAATAGGGAGACCCCGGAGGAAAGGCAAGAAAGAATAAGGAGGGAGGACYGGGAAYATCAGGCTAAGGAGAATCGGCGTAATCAGARGGAGATAGCGAAAATATTTTATGGGGCAGTTGAAAAAGGAAGTAAGTGGCAAAGGGGACCACCCCCCACCGAAGGAATGCGGCTTAGGCTGGGGAGGGATCAGTGTGCCGCATGTAAAAAGAAGGGGCATTGGAAGAACGAATGCCCTGAGAGAAGAAAGGGAATGAGCTGGGAAAGGGAGGAGGGGAGACCATCAAAGGTACTAATGACTCTGTGGTAAATGAGACACAGGGTGGGGGGGAGGGGGGGAGGAATTATCTACAAAAAAGACAAGAGTTCAAGGGGTTAACGGGAATAAATTATACCACAGGACGTCAAAAAGGAGGGTAGATGTAGCAAATAGACAGATAATGCACTCCTTTTTGTATATACCTGAGAGCCCTGTACCACTAATGGGCCAGGACCTCCTAACCAAATTGGGAGTGCAAATATATTTTGAGAATGACAGGGTAAAGATTAATGATAGGGAAGGACRACCGATACAGGTGTTAACTGTTAGACTGTAAGATGAATATAGACTATATGAAAAAGAGAAAGAGGGAGTTCAACCAGAAACCCAAAAATGGATGAAGATAGTCCCAGAAGTATGGGCAGAAAATTCAGGAGTAGGGGAGGTAAAAGGAAAGATTCCTCTGGTCGTGGAACTGAAACCTGGAGCATCTCCGATTAGGGTGAAGCAGTACCCTATGACCCCTGAAGCTCGACATGGAATAGCTAAACGTATTAAGAGACTGTTGAAAGCAAGTACACTATGTAAATGCAAATTGCCTTGGAATACTCCCTTACTGCCAGTGAAAAATCCGGGAGGAGATTACAGATCGGTCCAGAACTTGAGGGAAGTAAATAAGAGAGTTGAGGATATAYATCCTACCGTCCCGAATCCCTATACTTTACTGAGTTCAATGCCACCTGATATGAAGTGTTATATGGTCTTAGACTTGAAGGATGCATTTTTTACTATCCCCCTCACGGAGCAAAGCCAAATAATATTTGCCTTTGAATGGGAGGACCCTGAGGAGGGGTATAAGGGACAATTGACTTGGACTCGCTTGCCACAAGGGTTTAAGAACTCCCCTAYGTTATTTAACGAGATATTGCAGGAAGATTTGAACRATTTCYGGGAGCTGAATCCAAAGCTGATATTGCTCCAATATGTTGATGATTTGTTGCTGGGAGCTAAAACGAAAGTGGAATGTGAAGAAGAAACTAAAAGATTGCTTGAAGAGTTAAACAGGCTGGGCTATCGAGTAAGTGCAAAGAAAGCCCAAGTATGTAGCCCTGAAGTTACTTACCTGGGGTATAAAATATATAAAGGAAAAAGGTGGCTAACGGATGCCATGAAGGAGACAATACTTCRCATACCTGAACCTAAGAACCCCCAGGAAATTCGAGAGTTCCTAGGGACAGTGGGGTACTGCCGACTGTGGATGCCTGGGTTCGCCGAAATAGCCAAGCCCTTATATGAGGTCAGCCGTGAAAGACCGAATTGGCAATGGACAGMGGAGATGAGGAAATCATTTGAGGAGCTGAGATTGACCTTATTAAAGGCCCCTGCGCTTGCACTTCTGGATCCAGCCAAAGACTTTCACTTATACGTAAGCGAGAAGGGCGGAGTTGCTAAAGGAGTGTTAACGCAGAGACAAGGTCCCTGGAAGAGAGTGGTGGCATATCTCTCAAAGAAATTGGACCCAGTTGCAGCTGGATGGCCACCATGCCTTCGAATTATTGCGGCAGTGGCCTTAATGGTAAAGGACGCCGACAAATTGACATTTGGTGAAAAAGTGTTGGTGACTACTCCCCATTATGTAGAAGCTTTGCTCAAGCAGCCTCCTGARAGGTGGATATCGAATACTAGGCTAACTCACTACCAGGCCTTGCTCCTTAATCCAGACAGAATCGAATATACTTGCCGGTGSTGTTAAACCCGGCAACACTCTTACCTAACCCGAACTATGAAGCCCCGTTGCATATATGTCAAGAGGTGTTATCGGAAGTGATAACTATCAGGGAAGATCTGAAGGACGAACCCTTAATGGGAGGAAAAGTATGGTTTACGAATGGAATCAGTTTCATAGAACAGGGAAGAAGGCGAGCTGGGGCGGCGGTAGTGGACCAAAACGGTGAGGTTGTCTGGAGCCAGAGATTGCCTGATGGAACCTCGGCCCMAAAAGCTGAACTCTTAGCATTGGCCAAAGCTTTGGAGATGGCAGAGGATGAGAGAGTGACCATATATACAGACAGCAGATATGCATATGGGACAGTGCATATACATGGAGCTATATACCGAGAGAGGGGATTCTTAACATYTGCAGGAAAGGAAATTCGGAATAAGGAAGAAGTTTTGCGTTTATTGTCAGCCCTACAGAAACCTAAGGCAGTAGCTATTGTACATACCCCAGGACATCAGAAACAAACGGATCCAGTAAGTAAAGGGAATGCAAACACAGATAGTGCTGCGAAAGAAGCCATCTTAAGGGCTCGAGCATCAGTAATGCTAGCCACCAGTGCATCCAGCACATCCATAGTGAGAAATGATACTGTGGAAGAAAGRACATATACCCCCGAGGAGGAAGAGTGGATTAAAAGAATTAAAGGTCAGAAAAGTGAAGAAGGGGAATACAGAGATGCTGAYGGGAAGAAGATAATATCCAGAAAATTGGGACAGGAATTAGCCCAACAGCTACATAATACAACACATTTGGGGGAGAAAAAGATGAGAATGCTGATTGATAAGTTCGGGTTGAAGTTCCAAGGCCAGAGGAAGGTGATACAGGAAATAGTGGATAAGTGTCAGGCCTGCCAAGAAATGAAACYGTCTCGRATAAAGGAGGTACATAAAGGAATAAGGGAAAGAGGTGGAGAACCTGGAAGGCATTGGGAAATTGATTTTACAGAAGTAAGGCCAGGAAAATATGGGTATCGATATTTGATGGTATTGGTAGATACATTCTCAGGATGGGTAGAAGCTTTCCCTACTAAACGAGAAACTGCGCAGGTGGTAGCAAAGGTACTTTTAGAAGAAATAATCCCAAGATATGAAATACCCATAACTATTGGGTCAGATAATGGGCYGGCTTTTGTAGCTAAGATTATTCAAGAATTAACTGAAGCCTTGGGGACAAATTGGAAGTTACACTGTATTTATAATCCCCAGAGTTCAGGACAGGTTGAAAGAATGAATAGGACAATTAAGGAAACCCTAGCAAAACTGGTAAAAGAGACTGGACAAAACTGGGTTACTATGTTACCATTTGCTCTTTACAGGTCTCAGGTCACTCCGTATATTTTAGAATTTTCTCCTTTTGAAATAATGTATGGAACCCTTCYCCCAGTSTACYCATTAAGTGTAGGAAGGATCGGGAAAGGGAMTAYGGAAATAGGGCGGGAAGTGCAGGCTTTGAAAGAAATACAGGGTGAATTATTCCCCTTACTGCGAAAATGGTATAAAGGAAATCAAAAGCAAGATTTGGAGATTGGGATTGAGCCAGGAGAATGGGTATGGGTAAAAAGACATAATCCTAAAACCCTGGAAAGTAGATAGAAAGGACCATGTGTTGTTATACTCGCTACTCCAACCGCTGTTAAAGTTGATGGTTTAGGACCGTGGATACACCACTCCCACGTGAGGAAAGCGTCAGAAACCAAAGTACAGGAACAAGATTGGCAGGTTCAACGGGATCCAGAGAACCCACTGAGACTCCATCTACAGCGAAGAAATGMAAAATTGGATAATGTTTTGGTTGATGTGGGGAACAACGGGGATAACAGGAAAGGAAAATTGGAGTCCCCATCAGCCTTATAAGYGGACATTGGTAAGCCTAGACTCTCTTAGAATACTTAAAACYAACATAAYGGCAGGAGCTCCCGTGTTTAAGGGGGWAAAACTTTTTGATTTAGTGGCACATCATGGAAATGGAATTTGGATTGATAAGCCATATTATTTCTGTCCAASTAATAATCCTGGGAAAAATTATTGTAACGCGCCTGAGGAATATTTCTGTGCATATTGGGGTTGCGAGACTATTGCTATGGAATGGAAACCTAGTAAACAAGACCCCTTTTTAAAGGTAGAACTGGGCCCCCCTGGATGCAAACCACCAATGTCCGGATACGTGCCTATGCAATATGGATATGTAGCCACAATACATACTAATGGTATATAGTCATATAGGGAATTGTCAATACTTATCCCTTACTGTGCTTGATGCTGAAAATACAGGTTGGGAGGTGGGGAAGATGTGGAGAGTAAGGTTGTATGAGGAAGGGCGAGACAGGGGAGGGTTCATGCAAATTAAAAAAGAAATAATAGCTCCTAGCAGGTCAGTCGGGCCAAATCTTATAGTAAAGGACCCTGGTGRACGAGGAAAGAAGGTGAATAAAGAAAAGAAGGAAGAAAAGAGTACTAGTAAAAAGACAGATACAAATAAGGGAAACACTACCTTGGCCTCTGTGGAAATCAAAGTAAAAGGAACTAAAACCRCTATAGAAGAAAGAGAAAGAGGCGAGGGRCCAATGTGGAAAATGGCACAAGCCGCATATAGGGCCCTTAATGAAACAAASCCAAATGTAACAAAAGCATGCTGGCTATGTTATGATGTAAGACCGCCTTATTACGAGGCAATCGGAATAAATAGTACATTCAGTTACAGTTCAGAGAATAACCCCAAACAGTGCAGGTGAGAAGACAAGAAAGTAGGAGTTACGTTACAAGTAGTAAAGGGACAAGGGGTCTGTATAGGTACAGTACCRGCAAATAGGAAAATGCTATGTGGGATTGAGATGAAGATGAATAGGGATGGTAATAAATGGGCCATTCCCTCAGCAGAAAGCTGGTGGGTTTGCTCAAAAACTGGGTTAACACCATGCCTATCACTTACTATATTTAATAACAGTAAGGAATATTGTGTTCAAGTTATGGTAGTACCTCGGATACTCTATCATCCTGCAGAAACTATGTATATATATCAGGAGATGGGACATGCGGGTAAAGAGAGCGATGATATCGTCTACACTGACGATAGCAATGATGTTAGGAGTAGCAGGGGTAGGCACAGGAGTATCGGCACTAGCGACACAATCGCAAAAGCTAAGTGCTCTTCGAGCCGCGGTAGATGAGGATATTGAAAAGCTAGAGAAATCTCTTATCTGGAAAAATCTTTGTCTTCCTTATCAGAAATAGTGTTACAAAACAGAAGAGGGTTAGATTTGGTGTTCTTACAGCAGGGAGGAGTATGTGCAGCCTTGGGAGAAGAATGTTGGTTTTATGCAGACCATACTGGGATAGTTCGGGATTCTTTGGCCAACGTCAGAGAGGGGCTGGAAAAAAGGAGACGAGAAAGGGAAGCCGGACAAGGGTGGTTTGAAGACTGGTATAGCCGGTCACCATGGCTAACGACCATGATATCCAGTTTTGTGGGGCCATTGGTGGTAATATTATTATTGTTAATTTTTGGTCCAATAATTTTGAACAAATTGGTCCAGTTTACAAGGGAAAAAAATAGGGGTGGTACACATAATGCTTTTAAGACAACTACCAAATGGACAGAGAAAGAATTCTCTCAAATGAACAAAAGAAAAAGAGGAGAGTGAAGGGTTAAACAGGATGCTTGGAGCTTATGTTAGTATAGTATTATAACTCAATTTGTGGAAACATGACATTGCAAGATGTAACTGAGTTCGTGGAAACATGACATTGCAAGATGTAAGATATAACTGAATTCATGGAAACATGACATTGCAAGAAACCACTTGTATTCGCATAAGATAGTGCTATCTGCCCTGCCAGTAGGAACGGGAGCATGAAGATAAGAACAAAGAAAATCAGCATAAAAACCTTGCGCTGGAATACTACAGGGTCTGTTGGTGGAACCCCTGCATGGGATGAGCCCGGACCCCAGCTAGCTGGTATTATTATCTTTACTTTATTTCCAAATAAACCACGACTCTGAGAGATTCTCTCGATGGTGGTTTTGTCCTTTTCTACCGATTYGAAGAATGGACCTAACACCATTAGCTTGGAGGGTGTCTCTCTGCACATTGAAGACTTCAACCAAAATGAAAGTCCCAAGGGATGACATACTGGTTTACATCTCTGGCTGCAGGAAATGCCTGTGCTCCCTCTGAAGTAGGGGGCAAGGGCAGCCTTGCCTATSAACAGTGTGTTTTGGATAAGACACTCAGTAGGTGAAGGAGTTAAGTCTCTCTTTGTATAACTGGTTCTTCAYAGACAATCCAGCAGAAGCCAAAACCTGAGCACTGCATGGAAGAAGGGATTGCTAGAAGTTATATTTGGATGATTGGAGAGTGGAGACTCACAAGATGGAGGGGCAGGAGGCTTCTGCATTCTGCGCAGAAAGAAGAAACTTTCTCCAGTTGCAGTGTATAATTTCAGTTATTATTTAGCATTTTGTAACAGATGAACAGAAAAAAATCAGCTCGGGAAGGCATTTGGACCACCTGAGCCTTAAATATGTGGCAGAGGAAGTGGCAGGTGATAATACCAGAAAGCTCCTCTGATGGAGGTCAGAGATAACCAAATGCTGCTTAGATTGCTTATGCCTAGCCACACTTGACAGCAGTTTATATCCTACACTATAGCTAGGATGTGTGATTATGATTTTTTTTTTTTTTTCTTTTAACAGACTAAGGAAAAATTAATCTTAATCAGCCTGTCTACAGAAGATCCTCACCACAGCATTATGCAAGCTGGTCTGTTCTATAGTCTTCACCCATATCTTCAATAGTGATTGTGTCTAGGGGAGCTAGAAAAGCAGCCTATTATCCATTAATTAGTGCAATAAGCATTTTGGTTAGAATTCAGCTCCATATTGTAAACATTGGTATTTAAGTGACTACAATCTCATTTCTGCTTGTGAACTSCACATCTAATTGGCAATCGTATTCAACAGAACTCAGTTTATTTGTCTACACATAGTTCATTTTCTGTTGATAGCATCTTATCTGGCATAAAGATACAAATCCTTAACAGCTAAGATTATGATAGTTTCTAAGAGTGAAAGAATTGCTTGAAAGGGGGGAACGTAGAGAAAAACTAGGGCCTAGTAGAAGTTACAGCATTATGGAGGCTTGCTTGGGGTGATACATTGTTGCCACTTCGAGGATGGTTGTTACATATGGACTCAGCTCCTCCAAGGTTCCCTAGACAGAGTAATATGCCCTCCTCACAGCTGCAAAGAGGGCATATTTGCCCACCCGAAGGGAGGGTGGAGTGGACTGAAGACATTGCAGACAAACTTTGTTGTACTCCCTGTGCTGTCCCAAGCTCCATCTAAATGTAAAAAATATATATATAAATGGTGAAAGGAGGAAAGAAGGAAGAGGGAAGATGCCATTGTAACTTCTGGATCAGTCAGCAGATTGAACCCCTTTCCTACCCTTGGGTCAGGATGCCACCTGAGGAGACTCTTTGAGGTTGAGAGCCCTCTCTTGTCTTCTTAGGCAAGTGGTTATTATACATTTGCACATCAGAGCTAGCTAAAAACCTCAGGCTGCAGTGATTTTGAAAACCTGTTTTGTAAATGTTTCATTTGAATTAATCATGCTATTTGTGAACTCTCTTGTTTGGAAGTTGATCAGACCTACAACAGACCATCTATGAATCCGACACTGGAGTGTCGGAGTCAGGCCTGTAAGCTACCATAGTATTTTATATCTCCCCTCCCCTTCGCTTCAAATTGCAACACTAAGTCATAGCAATCCATCCAATGCAGATGTCTGATACAGAATGTGCCAAAAAAAAAAAAAAAAAAAAAAAAAAAAAAAAATCAGTAGGGGGAAATGAATCTTGTAAGAGAGGAAGGTGTTTATATTTTTTTGTCTTCAGGTTGGATTTCACATGACCTTCAAGTTGAAATGTAGACATAGCTGGTAAAGCTAATATAAAGGAATGTGAATATTAATTATTTATGTATATTTGCTTTTTTTTTTGTGTTTGGCAGTTTGAGGAAATAGTTTTATTTATTAATCAAAATTGGATTAAGACATTTTTAAACAAAATGAGAAGTATCTGACAAAAAGAATTGCATTAGGAAAAGAGGATGGATAAAAGAAATAATTTTAGGTAAGTCGTGGTTCTTTATATAAGATAGAAAGTTGTTCTAGATATAGTAAAGGATTTGACTTCGATCTTTCACATGAAAAGCTATAATTCAGTTGCTTAATAGGTTAAGGATTTCCACCGTGCTCCCCCTTTTTTTAAGTGTAATACTTTCTTCCCTTTGATATTCTTGTGAAAGACTAAGTAGGAAAACCTAGGTCAGTGAAGTCAACACAAGTTTTGTCAGCATGACTTTGCAAAATTTACCAGATTTTCAGAGGCAAGAATAAATCATTATTAGAGCAGACGATATGAATTTTAACTATGATTTTCAAACTAAGATTCTTGATTGAAAAGAAGTTATTTTCTACTTCTTGAATGGGTTATTAATTTATAAAATAATCATTATTAAAGTTCTGGAAAGATTTTAACAGATAATTGAAATTACTCAAAGCCTTTTATGAAGAGCTTCTCCTCCCCAGTCTGTTGCAGCCTGTGTTGCTGCATCTGGTTTATCTTCTTCAGGTCTAATACTTTGCATTTGTTGTTACTCGTATTGATAAGTCTAGTGTCAGTCTGCAAATCCACAGTCTGGTGTCGTATGCCTAAGTGATAGGAGAGCAATCTGTCCACTCCTCCTTGTCAGATAAAGATGTTAACAGGATTGGTTCCAGGACAGACCGTAGTGTAATGCACTTATTACAGGCATCAAAGTACAGTACCTAAATAAGATATTTTTACTAAATGTTTATAAACTAACCACTCTGCCTCTGACCATCCAAATATTTTTACCTATCTAATTGTCCTTCCCATACTGTAATGTCATAATATGAATATTAAAATATTGTGGGACATGTTTCATGTAATGTTCTAATGTTTCATGTAATGTCCTAATATGAATATTAAAATATTGTGGGACATGTTTCCTAAGCAGTTACTTGTAAAACTCTACATAAATTGCCAATATAAATGTTCTTAAATTAATTGCATTAATTAGTATAAACCAATGAAGCTCACAGGCATAAATACTACTTTAAATATTCTATCATAGAGAAAAAAAGAAAAACTAAAAAAAAAAAACTTTTTTTTTGCTTTGTATAAATAATATAAGTAAGTATTTTTTAAGATCATGCAAGTTATAGATAGTGGACTGATGAAGGTAGGAGCCTAAGCATGAGTTTATATATTAGCTAGATGCCAATTTGCCAAATATGACTTTTAGTGCTATTTAAGATATACTGATATATTTGTCTGGCATGAGTTCTTCCTCCAGAAGTGACCATTTTCTTGCAGRTCCTATGCAGATATCTCAGATATCTTAATGCACGTCAGAAAACACTAGAGAGCTATGCTTGGGTAACAGATTGAGCCTTAGATATCTAAATTGGTCAATGGAATCAGGAAGCTATTCAAAAAATTAAAAGTTGTGTTGGAATTCAATCTTTTAGCATATCTAACACCTCTAACAGAGCTGACAAATATTATACAGGATCTATAACAGATTGCATTATGATTGATAGATTAACATTTATGCAGTGGAGTTTGAAAGGCAGTTGAAGTATCTGAGGACATCTCAGCTGTCAGTACATATCTGTGTTTAGAAAAATGAATCATGTCCTGTACTGCATAATCCACTAAGTACAATTTTTATCACTTTTCATAGAAAGATAATAGTCTTACATTGATCTCACACCACAGTCTCAGGAATTGTCTAGACTTTCTTCTGTTCAAGTTAGTTTTAGTTTGTCTTAATAATTCCTTAGTGGTCGGGTGACCACTGTAGTTCTAGTCACGAAACCAGATACCAAGCCTACATAGCCATTAATTAACAAACGTTAATTAAGCCTGGAGAAGACTACCAGGTAAAATTTCATCCAGAAGATGAGTGGAAGGTAGAAGGCTGTGATGAGAAAACATATACAATAGATTAAAAAGAATCCCAAGGGGGAGAATCCCTACCACTAGCATCTGGCAAAAAGTCTGCATTGTTGACAACCTCATTTTGACATCGCAGCACTAAGAAGTTAAGGAAGACTGGTGCCATCCATCTTAACACAGAGAGGACAAGAATGGGCTCTCGGCATTGATTAGGTTTCCACAGACAGTAATGTGAGTTCAGGTAGTTCACATATATGCAGTTACTTAAGTGCTAGTCATTTCCATGTGGCCCTTAACCCTCTTTATTAAGAAGGAATAATTTGCAAAGGATGATAAAGTGCTTGTAAACCTTCAGGGGACTTGTTTCTAAATTTTAGAAAGGATTAAATAAAGATATTGTCTATAAATAAAAAGAATAGAAATACAAATAAGGAAAGAGAATATACACAAGATGACCAATGAAGAATTAAAACACATCTAAAATTACAGAAATTATAATCCTAAAGTCTGGTTATTTTTTTCTTTTTTTCTGTTCTTTAAGCAAGAAATATGGAATTTGGAGTGCTTCTATAACAACTACTTAAAACTTGAGAACTATTTTTCTTTCATGAATGAAGGCATGCAAAATAGCAGAACTGAAGATTAGCAGGACAACATAAATGACAACACAAGATAACTATCAAGGCAGATTTTGGAGGAAATTTGATATAGCTAAAGGCAGCAGCCACAAGACATAAAGAATTACTTGGATATTCAGTGAAGAGACAGCAAGGTAAAATGAAATATTACGTTCATTCTCGTATTTGTTGTGGAGTGGATACATTCAAGATAAGGTAAGTATAGCAGAGGGCAACAGAAAAGAGCAAGAGTTCTATAAGCCTGTTTACACACAACCACTAAAGAAACTACACATGGATTCACAGAGGGGGAGAAAGAGAGAGAGATAATAACGGATAGAAGTCACTTTTCAGTGCTAGTATACAGTCCTAGAGAGAATAGAAAAGGTAGATGCTAAAAGATTATTTCAGTTTGTGTCAAATACTAAAACTAGGAGGCATTAACTAAACTAAGGAAAGGTCAGATACATAAAGAATTTAAGTAGAATTTCTTACTTAGCGATGAATGCATGTAAAATTAAATTTTAAGATTTATATCTAAAAATGTATAGAAAATTTCCTAAGAATTGGGAGTGTTTTTTTGTTTTGTTTTGTTTTTACATATTTATAAAAAGTCATTTATTCTGAGCAACTAAAAAATGCTGACATTCAAATTAYGAGTGCCTGGGAAGCATTGTGTAATAATGAGGTTTTTCCAATATTTCTAGTCATGATCAGCTAGCTACAAACAGGTCATTAGGTCACAGGCTCTAAAATACTGTGGCAATAATAGAAGAAACCAAATATCTGAGTTTTTCATTATTTTAGGAAAAGAAAAGGGCTAAAACCAGCTGTGCAGTGCCAGTCACTGCTGAAGGTGGTGATCAGACTGAGGGAAAAGCATGAAAAAAGTTTACACATCCCAAATGTGATTATGTTCTTCCTCTGCTCCTCAAATATTCTTCAACTTTACTAGCTTAAGCAGTGTTGCAGTAGAGGCTACTGTGATATG
>NW_020455648.1:62793-95611 GCF_003342845.1 Nothoprocta perdicaria
AAACAAAAGTGTGAAATCCACTAGAGCAGAACACTGAATTTTCTTAAAATATGTGTAAAAGCCTTAATACTATGGGAAGACTGGGAAAAAAAAAAACTTGGTAGTATCAAGTATGAACTTAACAGAAAAAAAAATGCTAAGAATTCACTCATAAAATTAAATAAAAAGAACTTTTTAATGAAAAAAAAAACAAGAAAAAGCTTATTCTCCATCTTTTCCCTATTAAAAGACCATGTAGTAAGCTAATAATACTTTCCATTAGTATATATGTGAACATAGATTTTAATTAAAAGGAACTTAATTAACTTAAAATTAAATAAAATAGACTAAGTAACAAAATTTAAATTCTTCCACTTTTAAATTTGATTTATTTTTATTTATAGGCTTCAAAATTAAAGGAAAAAAAAAAAAAAAGAATCAATAGGCTTTGCCTTCTTTCTTTAACCTTCTCAGCTCAACACAAAATTTAGCTCAGCATGTAGCCATAGCCAAAAATAAGTTGTGATGATAAGAAAGAATGAGACAGGACATAATACTCCATCATTTAACATATTTTTTGTTGCCTTTAATCAAAGACATTTGGGTAGCAATCAAATTCTAAGGGAATTGATATTTTAAGTAAGGAAAAAAACAAAAAAAAAGCATCGTTATTTCAGAATATGGGACAGTTTCCTTTGCAATAGTTCAAATCACATAAAATGTGCTGAATGAAAATATATAAAAAGACCCCAAATTATTAATGAGTAATATATATGATGATGCTTTACTGTTGCTTATAATGCAAATATCACAGACACAAGCTGTCACTCTGAATCACTTAAAATGCCACATCATTTTTTTTTCTCCCTTATTTCCARCGTGTTGGTCTCTCCACCACACATGTTCATATTAGCTCTCAGGTATTAATCACGAGCAGATCAGTCTCTTGATGAGAAAAGTCAGATAGGGAAGAGAATGGTTTGCTTCAGAGCTGAACATTACAGACAAAATACTTAAGTACTGGAAACTATGCTTGCTCCCTAACATGCATTACAGAAGCAGTGTAGAAAATACATACATGTTCTTTGGGGTGGACACCTTGTGTCAACCTTACATGAGGAACAGGAAACAGCCCATGAAATGAAAATAAACATTTTCTTAGTCTGTCTCCTTGCAGAGAGACATCCTACAGAATTGTATGGAGCCTCATAAATATTTTTTCTGGTTTTCAGCAGAATTTGACTAAAAATCTATGCCTTTACAATCATAAGCAGTTGATCCTGCTGWTTTTGTTGTTGTTATTTTGTTGTTGTTTATTTTGTTTGTTGTTATTTTGTTTAAATAATTTTTAATTTACTCTCATTTCCATTAATTATATTGCATATACCAGGGAAAGTAATTAATTTGTTGCATAGTAAATCATAACATACTAAACAGTGACACAACATCTCATAAGCTATGCCTTCAGCTCTGGCATCTTAGATTATGTGAAAATTAAATCAAAAACTTTAGCATGATAAAGGATGATTAAGGAATCTAAAATAAAGCATACAAAAGCATTACAGCTACAAATGTGATGATAGCTACCTCTGGAAGAAATCTGTGTTATTTTTTCTCTAGCTAAAGATGACTGGAGTATTTCTGGTCATCACCGGGAAACTGACTGATGAATCAAAAATTCCACAAAACTGTCTTTATTCTCCTGGAAAGATCCCTTCAGTGCAGGAAACAACAACTGTCTCTGGCAAGATCTTAAAATACTGTTTTTTGTTAGTAGACTGATGTCAGATTTGTACTCACAGAAAACAGTCCTATTCAAGTTTTTTACTAGAATTTAGGTTCATGGGGAAATCACAGTTAGGACTTGTTAAAATGGAAGTGTAAAGTGCTGTATACTGACAGAAGATGAATACTACTGGCAGTAAGTAGGTTGATAGTCTGAGCCAGGAATGAGAATAAGATCAAGAAATTAATAAGCAGTTTTGTTATCTGTCTAGAAAAGATAGACACAAAAACAAACAAACAAAAAAAAGGACTGAGTATGTAGAAAGGCAAGTGTTGAATTTAAAGAAGTTACAGTAAATAGTAAGCAATACAAGGGCATGATCTGTTTTTAAATTTAATGAGAAATAACATCACTCGCAGCTTTCATAACACTCTTCAATTTTTTTCTGCCCAAGTACATCCTAAATATTTATATCAYATCATCATCATGTCTGTTGAGACAGAAATACACAAAGGAAATATCACTTCTCAGGATCATTCGGATGACTGTCACCATGGCCAAGACTGGGGGCTGAACATCTCGTGTCTGAATAACAAGCCATATCCCAGCACTGCAGCTGGACCACACTTCTCTTGTTCTCTCCCACATCATCTTCAGTGTTCTTTACTTACAGTTCACTTCTGAGTTGTTTCTGAACAAACGTTATTCCTTAGGTACCTATGATCACCCATGTCAATTTTTCCATACAAACTGAATAAGATGATGAGTATAGTATTTGCAGATGTGATAGGACACCTCTGGATTCATGACACTGTTGCAAAGGCACTTCTATATTTTCTGAACTGGTGCTGTCCTGAGGAACTGGTCCTGTCAGAATGTAGGGTACAAAGTGTAATCCTGACTAAATAACCAGAAAATATACTATATTTTCATATATGTGCATTAGAAATGATTGTTTCAATAGGACTTCTAAAGATCTGTTTCAATAGGACTTCTGAAGATCGAAAATTGCTTAGATACGAAACAAACTTTCAAAATCCAAGGAAGGTAATATTTTCATATATCTATATACATAATTATATACATACATATATATAAGATTTTTATCTAATATATATAAGTAACATATATGATGAATATAAGAAACAATTTTTATGTGGATTTCTGAAACATGTTGGTTCAAGATGATGGAGGACAACTACTAAATATAAATATATTTATGTTTACTTGTATGGTGTGTGAAAGAGTTTTTTTTTTTTTTTTTTTTTCCCCTAGGCTTTCTTTAATGTAACACCTGTATATGGAAACAGGATGGAAAAGTTATCTGAAACATAGTATACCACTGTAGATGCTGTCCCAGGAAATTGTGCTTTGGTAGTTTTAAATTTCTTCAGGCTGGCAGTGCCAGTCTGCAGGGATTGCACTACATTCTCACATATGGTGCATGTATTTACGTGTCTGTTTATGCTTGTGTGTGAGTGTGTGTGCATGCCTGTATTTATTTATTTATGTCATTCTATTGCTGATATATTTTTTTGAGAGAGAGAGCTAAGGCAGTCTCCACTTCCTTAAAGCCTGTCTCCATTTCTCTAATGCTCTGTAGAATAACAAGCAAGGTTTTCCTTTCCCTGTCTACAGTTCCAAGAGCAAAACCTATGAGAAGAAATGATCTATGCTAGCTTCTTGTCAGTAGCTACAACAACCAAACTAGATAAAAGGCAAACCTGCACTGCTAATCCGGGACTTTCAGATCTTGTAAACATTCCTGAATGTTTCTTACTGCACTCTAAGGGAATTCCATAGAAGATACCCTACCAGCTACCTCTGTGGTACCTGACGGAGATTTCTGGGACTGGAGGTGAGTCATATGGGACACTAAACCATGCTCCTCATGACATATGCATGAGTACTTGGCTGTAAAGATTCTTTAGAAGAATTTCTCTTTGTGCACCACAAACGAAACACTCAGTAGATCCTGTTGTGCTACTGCCACATTAAGCAAGTCTCAGCTTCCAAGGAAGGTACCCTGGTTGACATAGTCAATTAAGATTTTGGTTATTACTGGTTTTAGCTTGTTTTGGCTGCCTTAACAGTTTCGTAGTGGTAAATTGCATATTCTCTCTCCTGTTACAGCTGAAGCTCTTGAGGACTACTGTGTATAGCAAAAGGCACAACCCGCTAAATAGCTACCTCATACCAGCAATAGCCCTTTGTACAGAATCACAGAATCACAGAATATTCAAGGTTGGAAGGGACCTCTAGAGACCATCTAGTCCAACTTTCCTGCTCAAGCAGGCACACCTACAGCATGTGGCAAAGGGCGGCATCCAGGCGGGTTTTGAAGACCTCCAGAGAAGGAGACTCCACAACCCCCCTGGGCAGCCTGTTYCACTGCTCTGTCACCCTCACAGGAAAGAAGTTCCTCCTCACCTGGAGACGGAACTTCCTGTGCTCCAGCTTATGGCCATTACCCCTCGTCCTATCGCTGGCCACCAGTGAAAACAGCCTGTCCCCTTCCTCCCTGCATTCTCCCTTCATGAACTTATACACATTAATCATATCCCCTCTCAGCCTTCYCTTCTCCAGAGAAAACAGACCCAGCTCACTCAGCCTCTCCTCGTATGAGAGATGTTCCATTCCCTTAATCATCTTGGTTGCTCTTTTCTGGACCCTCTCGAGAAGCTCCACGTCCCTCTTATACTGGGGAGCCCAGAACTGCACACAGTACTCCAGGTGCGGCCTCACCAGAGCTGAGGAGAGGGGCAGAATCCCCTCCCTTGACCTGCTGGCAACACTCCTCCTGATGCAAGCCAGGATCCCATTGGCCTTCTTGGCCACAAGACCCCCAGCTGAGGCTGGAGGAGAGGGCTGTCCAGCTTTCAAACTTCATCTGGACAATCAATGGGAAGGAAGCAGACTGTGATAAAGAAGTATAAAAGTTAAGTCCAAACAGGCATAAAAATTGAGGAGTAAGAAACCCTTACTGTGAACTCAGYAATGAACTCCAGGTGCTGACAGCTTGTTGTAGCTGCCACTAAAGGGACTATAGCTGTTATGTTTAGCTGTTCTAAGGAGACTATATGAGTCAACCTTGGAACCCAGAGTGACACTGGAAAGGTGAACATCAGAGAAAATTAGCTGATACTTTTTTTTTTTTTTTTTTTAATGGATTCACTAGATAATGTGTGTTATTATACCGTTAAAACATCAGTTCAAAAATGTATTAATTCTTGATTCCATATATATGGAACCTTTTGTTCGTAACAAGATTTGAGTCTAAGAACAAGATCAAAAAAAAACTAAGATTCCAAATTTGATACTGCATTTTATTAAACACAAAGTAGATGAACTTTCCTATAATACTGTTTAATTGACATCTTTTTTATAAAGAGTCCAGAGACCATTCAAATCTGTTTCTTATTTCAACCTATTTTAACTTTGGAAAAACAAATCAACAAAACAATAAAACAAAAAGAAACTCAGAATTATATACAATAAATAAATTTGTCATCTTCTAATATAAATGTTGAATTTGCACTTAATATGTGCTTGTTTTTTAAGTTTAATAGTAAGTAAATGATGAATACCAGCAATTGTGCAGATGAGGAAAGAGTAGTTTGAATTTTTAAATAATATTACTTAGAGAACTAGGACTAGAATCATTTTCATAGCTTTACAGTGACAGTACCTGTAACTAATGTTTCATTCCTCATGAATTTAAATGAAATAATCATTATTTTATGATACATTGTTTAAGACCTAAATTACAGGTACTAAATTGCAGTACTCTACTTTCACTGTAATTAAGTAGAAATTAACATGTGGTGTTCTAATGAATTCTAGCAAAGCAATCATTATTTTCTCTTATTCATGATTATCCATTTAAAAACACAAGCAACATATTCTGGATTAATTAAAACATTTGTGTTATTTATCTTTGAGAAACTGTTCATTTCAGTGGAATTTAAACACACAGTCATCTCTTCAAATTCCACAGTGAACTGTGTTCAGGTGGTGAATGCTGACTAAGTCAGGCTAGTATGAGACTGAAAGTGAGGAATACTGGTTTCTGATGTTTTCTCCTCATAATATACTTGTATTCTGATTATAAATTCATTAGACAAAGTACATGCTTAATACCAACTCTAATTAAAGAACCATGTCCAGAACTTATGCCTGTTCTCAGAATTTCTATTAGTTACTATTATTGTGTTTTCTTCTCTATGGTTTTATAGACCATAATTCATTAAGGGTCCCTATAAAGGGACCATTAGTTCTTTTAATTTCTTCAGAGGGACTAATCTTCAATAAGTGGGAAGGAGAACACTGCGACCACAAATCAAAGAGCAACATGGGTGGACAAGAATTACAGTTGCCGGGGCAAAAGAATTTTGGACAAATAACACAAAATGTAATATTTGGCAAGAATAAAGTATAATTCTTGAAGAAGTACAAAAAGCATTTGGACATCATATGAAAAAAGAATATTTCCTCCAGGAAATGTGGACCAAGTTCGGTCAAAATGTGATGTTTAATATTTCCTTTAACCTTTCTGTAGGTCACACCCTACAGAGCAGAACATGGAAACACTGTTTGTAAGACACCTTGACCACCAGTCAGAAAAGAAATTAATTTAAGTGAATCTTCATTTAAGAGTCCCTTATCATACCATCATAGATAGGTATCATACATCAGCATTAGGTCATATATCAGCATTAGACATCTGAATCACTGTCTGAGAAAACAGGATGAAGAAGGATATTGGCACTGGCATACAAAATAACCCTGTAGCTGGTGCTGCCCCAGGAGATGATAACTTTTAAGTGAGATTCCTTGACACTAACCATACAGCAATGGCAGGGAGTATACCACGCAGCCAAGAGATGCCTCCATTGAATAAGTGCAATTGGTAGTCAGAATTGTACTGTCTGTGTAGACCTAAATATCTACCCATGAAAATTTATTTTGTGAATAATTAAGATGTCATACTGCTGTTGGGACACTGCTTACAGATGCAATACCAATGTCATTTAAAAAGCCATTGGTAGAAAAAGATGGTATCAGCAACATTCTAGAAAAAAAAATAAAAGATCAAATTCTGTAGGTCTGATTGTTTAATTTACCATAATGTGTGTTACCATCATAGGCAAAGGCTAGGAAAAAGACTAGGAGAGGACTCACTCTTATATGCTGARTTCTTGTATGCTAAATTGTCTCTGACAGTAAATACTAAAATGTCATTTTAGTATTTTGAATATATGTATGCCTGGAAAACACCTTCCCCATACTGTATACATAAACACTACAGATTTCCAGCATATCTTATATAGCAATAAAAATATTAGAGAAGAGATATATTGCTCTTAAAAACAATAATAATTAATAATAATAATAATAATAATAATAATAATAATAATAACAGAAGAGTAAGGAGCAAGTCTACTATATGAATATGCACAAATTAGGCACCAAGACATATCACTGTATGGACCTTTGTAGCTATAGAGAAATCCTGGGTCTGAGTTAGACAGTTTTCTCTATTCAATACATAGGAAGAGTTACATTCTTGAAGAAGAAGCAAGTTCAGTGCATTTGACTCACTGTGTTAAGAACACCTGCTGGCAGAAAGTACTGTGCTAGTGAAGTTACCAGGTTCCAGACTAGATTGAATCACCTGTGATCAACAGAGATCAGACTCTAAAAACATGTCCGTGTAGTCATCCTTGAAACACAGATCAAAAATGCTGCAATTCATGAAGCACCTCTACTACTGTTGCATCATAGTTCATCCTAAATTTAAGGCAGAACACCAAGGGTATGAATAAAAAATCTACTACAGAAGAAAAAGGGTGTATGAAATGCATTATTGGACCTGAAAGAGAAAGAGAGTTTTTGAATGATATCAGAGTAGGTGCAAATTCATACCTATTCTAAAAACCTCCAGTTAAAGATGCCAGGACTACACAAGACGACCTAGAAGCAGGTGACTTGCAGATCAGGATTCCCTGGATTGTGTGAGTTTAGTGTAAAATAGACTAAGGTCACAAACCTTTTCTGTGTTTCTTTTGGACCTAATAAAACTTCTGTGTAATGGTATAGACTCAGTAAAATGATCAGAAATTCTCCCAAYTCCTGTGAAGGTCTTCCAGTCTGAAGTGTTACAGCTTTAGTGATGAAGGGAAAAAATGAGTGTAGGCTTTCTACTTTCTCTGTGAGCATTCTGATCGCTACCTCTTTTACATATATTCATTTTAAAGTGACAACCTTCTCTATATTTCACAGGAATACTGATAAAGCCCGGGAAAAGACTCAGGTATAGAAATATCTGTTATATATTTCAGTACATCTTAGCATCAAGTTCCTTAGTCCTGTGAAAACTACATTGAGACCAACCACATTGAGACTGTTGAGAAGGGGAATAGAGAATGGAAGTTTGAGACTTAGAGTAATTAATGTCATTTAAGTCCCACATTGTGTACCTCTGTTTTATTGGATCTTGCCCCAAGGCATATCATTACCTATTCTCGATGTCAAAGTTTCGATTCAGATTTCCACAGGTCTAGCTTCCATTTGCTTTAATTGCTTTAAACATAGCAAAACCACTTTAGGGATGAAATAATGCATATGAAATCAGTGGGCATAATGTGCAAATGATGACATGTTTCTCAAAGAGACTGAAGATTAAGAGCTAAATTAAAACTTTTCTCCTCTTCCTCCTTTTTCTTCTTCTTCTCCTCCTCTTGTTGATAACAGTGGGGGAGGAAAAGCATTGCCAACACCGAGTCAGAACCAGTAACGGCATATGTTACTAAGCTAACCATAGTCTTCCTGACACTTCCTATGTCTTGAAGGAGGAACAGACATTTATCTTGTATGGTGAAGAAGAGCAAAGTAGCGTCCATGTTTTGATATCATAATTATGATCACCAATGTATTTCTTAATGGTTATAGACAAAAATGTATTGAAATAAAAGCAGATGATGAAAGTACTCTTTATTTCTGACAGTAGTATTTAACAAGGCCATTACCAATGCCTTCTAAGCTGTGATGTCTGCAAGAAACAGGAAGTGCACCTGTGAACTTGCATCTTGCTCCATGAAGGTACCGGCCTTGGGACACTCTCCTCAGGTAAAATCCGCTATGTTCTAAAATCCTTAATCCTTTCAGAAATAGCTGGAAAAACAAGCAAACAAACAAAAGAAAACTCCAAATACTAGTCATTCATTTATTTTCATCTGCAAATTTCATCCATGAAGAAAAAAGGATACTTAATACTGAAAAAAATAGCCGAAGTTCTTGAATAAAGCATATTTTATAAATTATAAATACATGTAGATGAAATTGAAATAATTCTTTACATTAATGTAGTCAAAGCATGTGAAACCTGTAAATGTAGAGTGCATATGTTTCATAGTTATATTCATTGTAAGAACTGCACTGTTACTGTAATGATGGCTAACGACACACCGCACCACTTCTGTAAGACCAAAGCAAGCAGGTCAAGAAAAGTGATTTTTCCCTTTGACTGGGCACTCATAAGGCTGGAATACTGCAATGCTGCAGGAAAATTATATCCTATTTTGGATGCCACTGTATAAAACAGWTGTTGGCAAACTAAAGAGATTTTTGTGGAGAACCATTAAGAAATTTAGGGACCTGGTGTATATAATAGAAAACGGCAAGCCAAGGGAACTGTGCCTGTTTTGCCAGGAAAAGGCTGGAGGGCATTCACTACTAGTTTTCAGTTATTCAAACAAGCTACAAGCAAACGGAGATAGATTCTTCTGAGAAGTGCATAATGAATGGACAAAAGGTAATATATTATGAAAAAGGAAATTTTGACTCATCTTGAAGAGTAAAATGCTCATAGTGAAAGAGTCTGAGCACTGGAAAATGTTTTCCAGAGAGGCTGTGGAATCTCCACACTTGGAGATTTTYAAAACTCAGCTAGACAAGTCATTGAATAATACTAATATAACTTGAAAATTAGCCTTTCTTTGAGCGAGAGGTTGGACTAGCCTTCATAGGTCCTTCAGTCTGCAGTTCTTTGATTCTATAATGGGTACATTTTCATTACTAGATAATGAGCTTCTCTTTGTAGGAAGTAAGAGTTTCCTAGATGCTATCTATAGAAAAGATATGTTTCCTATAATTTATAATTTTACCAGCCTTAAGCCATTTAGACATTCCTCTCTTAGATATTTGTCTTAATTGTATTTCAATTCATGTAGCTTTCTGTTTTTAAATAGAGTATAGAATCATAGAATCATAGAATGCCCAAGGTTGGAAGGGACCTCAGAGGTCATCGAGTCCAACCCCCCTGCTCACGCAGGGTCACCTAGAGCACGTGGCACAGGGCTGCATCCAAGCGGGTTTTAAAGATCTCCAAAGAAGGAGACTCCACAACCTCTCTGGGCAGCCTGTTCCAGTGCTTTGTCACCCTCACAGTGAAGAAATGCTTCCTTAAGTTCCTGTGGAACTTCCGATGCTTCAGTTTGAAGCCATTTCCTCTAGTCCTACCTCTGTCCACCACTGAAAAGAGGCCGGCCCCCTCCTCCTCACTCCCTCCCTTGAGGTATTTATACACACTGATCAGGACCCCCCTCAGCCTTCTCTTCTCCAGGCTGAACAGGCCCAGCTCCCTCAGCCTTTGCTCATATAGCAGATGTTCCAGGCCCCTGATCATCCTCGTAGCCCTGTGCTGGACTCTCTCCAGCAGCTCCACATCCCTCTTGTACTGGGGAGCYCAGAACTGGACACAGTACTCCAGATGTGGCCTCACCAGGGCTGAATGGGGAGGGATAATCACTTCCCTCGACCTGCTGGAGACGCTCTTCTTAATGCACCCCAGGATCCCGTTGGCCTTTCAAGTCCAATCTGTCCAGGTCCCTCTGGATGGCAGCACAGCCCTCAGGGCTACCAGCTACTCCTCCCAGTTTGGTAGCACTTGCTGAGGGAGCACTCCAGCCCTTCATCCAGGTCGTTAATGAATAAGTTGAACAGGACTGGACCGAGAACTGATCCCTGGGGGACACSACTAAGTACAGGYCTCCAGCTGGACTCCGCACCATTGACAACCACTCTCTGCACCCTGCCATCGAGCCAATTCCGAATCCACCTCCCYGTCCCCTCATCTATCCCACACCTTCGGAGCTTGCCCAGGAGGATGCTGTGAGGGACAGTGTCAAAAGCCTTGCTCAAAGCCTAGCTTTTGTTTGTTTCTGATAACAATGTCATTAAATAGTAATAGAATAGAATTAATCACAGAATCACAGAATGTTCAAGGTTGGAAGGGACCTTTTCAGATCATCTAGTCCAACCTTCCTGCTCCAGCAGGGACATCTAGAGCATGTGGCACAGGGCGGCATCCAGGCGGGTTTGGAAGACCTCCAGAGAAGGAGACTCCACAACCTCCCTGGGCAGCCTGTTCTACTGCTCTGTCACCCTCACAGGAAAGAAGTTCCTCCTCACATGGAGATGGAACTTCCTGTGTTTCAACTTATACCCATTTCCTCTTGTCCTGTCACTGGCCACCACTGAGTAGAGCTTGGCCCCTTCCTCCCTACATTCTCCCTTCATGTTCATACATGTTAATCAGATCCCCTTACCGCCTTCTGTTCTCCAAGCTAAACAGGCCCAACTCACTCAGTCTCTCCTCATACGAGAGATGTTCCAGTCCCTTAATCATCTTTGTCACTCTCCGCTGGACCCTCTCRAGAAGCTSCACGTCCCTCTTATACTGGAGAGCCCAGAACTGCACACAGTACTCCAGGTGCGGCCTCACCAGAGCTGAGTAGAGGGGCAGAATCCCCTCCCTTGACCTGCTGGCAACACTCCTCCTGATGCTGGACAGGATCCCATTGGCCTTCTTGGCCGTGAGGGCACACTGCTGACTCATGGTTAACTAAGTGTCAACCAGGACTCCCAGTTCCCTCTTTGTGGAACTGCTTTCCAGCAGGTCGACCCCTAATCTGTACTGGTGCCTGGTGCACCTCCCCCCCTTTCCATTACCTAAGGAAAAAAAAAAGGAAGGTGCATATCCCTAAGTAGAATGTAGAAATTGTGCTTTTACATATTTTTTTTTAGTTGTTCACCTGAATTTAAAAAAAAATTCTTTATAAAATTGTTTATTATTCCATTTTGAAAAACTTCCGAACTTTTGAAAAAACAAATGAAGAGGTAACAAGTCCTGTAGTATTTTTTTTTCTCATGAATATTTCTGTCCTAAAGGGTGCAACTGTAACTGCTAACTGATCTTAAAATAAATAGGAGCTATCTACCATTACTTTGGATTGTTAGGATGCTGCTAACAAAAGCATTCTAATTAATTTTCAGGTAAAGGACGGATGCACATAGAACTGAGTACAGTATTTATGTATTGCTAAAGCATTTCTTAATATGTGGCTTGTGCCCCTTAGACATCCTCAGAATAACTGACCTTTCTTTGCCTCAGCAGAATCTTTAACAAACGGTTCAAAATAACTATATATTTAAGAGATAAGGAATTTAAAATAAAAAAAAAAAAGAAGAAGAATGAAACATTTCAAGTGAGAAACAGCTTTCAAAATATGAAAGAACAGATGCTAGAAGACAGTACTGCTGGAAGAGTTAGATTCTATGTCAGATTTGGTAACTGTGAAGATGCATAATATTCTGATTGTGTTTCTTCAAAGCACTCTGTATGCACTGTGTCACAGATACCTGACTTTTAAATGTTTTTTGAAGAGCTGTGTCATAGGGAATCACAGAATCCAAAGGAGTAAATCTCGGTTTTCATTTTATGGCATCACTTATACAACAATTGTATAATTGTTCACAAAAAATTAAAATACTTTTAAATGTTTGCACAATGCATCTGYTATTAACAATGGCAACAACATTTCTACTAAAAAGACATTAAAATGGACATAAAAATGCTTATTCACTTATTCTGTATTAATGTGTAGGTGCAAAGCTACCTACTATTAAAGTCTGCTTAATGTGCCCTTTTTTTTTTTTTTTTTTTTTTTTTTTTTTTTTTTTTTTTTTTTTTTTTTTTTTTTTTTTTTTTTTTGTGCAACAGGCTTTTACTTTAATCTCAGTTAGAAGATATGGAAAATGAAAGCAAGCAGAATATCCTACACGTGGAATAAAAACAGTTCTTGAGAAGACATTTGAATATTCCTTACTCTAACTAGGGCATCTCCTCTAGCTGTGAAAACATAATAGCATAATATATTTATTTATTATTTGTCTGACAGCATCACAGGATCTGGGGCTTCCAGAAAAATGTAAAATTAAAAAAGTTGAAAATGAACAAATCTTAGTCCTCTTGTGAAGATTGCTGAATGCTGAACATCCTCCAGTATCTCATCATCTCACTATGCTGATAGATCTTTCAGAAGYGAATGTTTTTGATACTTTCCAGGGAATTAGATACCAGGACTCACTGTCAATTCTTAATGAATGGCAATAATATACCCTGGTGGCAGAARAAAAATGAAAATTCAAGAAGATATTGTTTAACATTGATTCAGGATGCCCTTTTGGTTAATTAGGGGAAATCATTTTAATTACAATATATCATACAAGTGAAAATTATGACATTCACAATGATGTTATGTTTTTTAAGAGCCCTTTGATATCCATAACYGCAATAATTGAAAAGAATTGTACCATTTTTATTTCCCTTTCCCACATCCTTTCTCTTTCTTTACTGGCAAAAGAACAGCAAATTTATACAGTAAACAGTAACAGTAAATTACACATTACTTGTTACACACTAATCTTCAGAATCTATCAGATTTGAAAATATCTTCCTGTCAATCTTCCAGAAATTATAATTCATTTGGTTATTAAATTATGAAAATCAGTTTTAAAAGTGGATATGTAAACATATGATAACCTTGATTTTTTAAAAAAACATTTTCCATATAGACGTCAAATGATATAGATAAACCTAATAACAGCCTTATCTCAAAAATTAAGATTAGAAAAAGGATAAAAAATAATAATAATTAACAAYTTCAAGAAGGGTAGTCTAATTTGTGTTTATTCTGTAGATGAGGTTTTTTGGATGGTGTATTTAAGATTACCATTTTATACCTGCTGTCATTCCTACAGCAAACAGAGAAGTAACTTCCTTATTTTAGTCATTTTGCATGAACTGATTCAGTTCATTTACTGATTCAGTAGCTAGCTCATTAATATTCTTTTAAAACAAGGATAATCACGGGAGTTAGAGATCCGCAGACTTGTTCATGTATATGCACAGGAAATAAATGCTATTAAAATGAAATATATCTTTCAAAATGTGCATAACTGAATACACACAAAGGGATGATAAATCTATAATCTTGCCTCACAGCTCTTCACACTTCTTCTTTTCAGTATTCCATTTATTATAGATCTAACAGAATCCAACATTAAATTATCTCTACTCTCTGCCCAAATTTAACAAAATTTTTAACAAATGTAATTCAGTTAACATTAATATCGCAAAATGAATGTCCTCTTTGAAAGTTCAGTAAGAAATTTCCACTGTTCTTCATTGTCTTAAAGAAACTTAGGTTTGCATTGATCTCTGTTGTTTTTGACTAAATAATAGATGGATGTTAGAAGTTTCCAGCTAGCTCTTCTATGCTATGCTTCTGTGTATGCCCAGTCACCACACCATTGAAATTTACTGCAAAAAAATCTCCTGTTTTCAGTTAGAGTCATTTTAGAGACACAAGCAGTAAAAACATGATGGACCAAATATTTGGGAGGATTCACAAAAGACCAGAAAATTACTTTTAACCACCCAGAGACTATCTGTAGCAGAAAAAAATGTCAAGACATATGCATATGAGTCTTGTTTGCTTACTGAATAAGTAATATCGCAAGACAAAAATATTCAGGACATACATTGAATTTCCATATGCCAACAGCTTTCCCTTAAATAGTGCATTTAAAACTTGCTGTGCTGTTCTGCTTGAAAATACATTATATAATATTCTAAAAAGGAAGAATACATATTAAACATAATAGATTTCTAATTTAAACATCTCCAGCACTCCACTGTCTAAAATAACGTATGTTATGCTAAAAAAACTACAGAAGATTTTATTTAGGATATTTAGGACTCTGAAAGGACCCTGGACTTTTGCTTTATATATTTTGCTTTATATATTTTGCTTTATATATTTATTTCTCCTGATGTATGTAATCAAAAGAGGGTAGCCTTATTCAAACAAGATCTCTATATATTATTAATTATCTTCTGTGCATACAAATAGACATATAGAAAAGAGGTTGTGAATTCATTAAGCATCACTTAAGAAAAACTATTTCTTAAAGCTATTATGGCTTCTCTTTAAATGATAACACCTCCTGCTTATTTAGTCTCAGCTGGTCCATAAAGCAAAATTCTTATTATTCTCAAAATATTTTTCCTTTTGCCTCCTGTGTCAACATCACAGAACCATATCTTTTAACCTTTTTAAATTCATATAAACAGATWCAGTATATTTCAACAAAATAATGTTATAATATTTACATAAGGACAAAGAAAAGCTATGAAAAAGCTATGAAAACCTTTGAGAACAAGATTCCAATGTTTAATTGTATGAGTTAGTACTATTGTGAGCTATGACTAGAGCAAGAAATAAGAGTAGAAGGAATATGTTACTGGAGTCAGATCAGCTTACATATAYATATAATGCTTGTGTAATCATTTCTGAAATATTGGCTTATAGTTTATATATATTTTTTTTATGGTCAAAATTGAAAAAAGACTTTTTTCAGTGGCTGAGAAAAAAAATCATCAAGGATGGCTTTTTTTCATGATAGATCACCAAAGAAAATTTTAAAGAGTGATTGGCTCATCATCTACAGTTAGCTAGATAAGGTTTTATACACACAGACATATACACATACACATATACATATACATATACATATACATATACATATACATATACATATACATATACATAAAAACAGAGACATCTCCAGGCTAACAGATATAGCTGTATGTGCAAGTCATTAAACCTGTGTAAACTGAGCCTCGAACTAGAAATAAAACATCATTTTACTAGAAAAAAAATGTATAATTATTAGAACTTTTCATTGTTCAAGGTCTGGAATTAAAGCTTTTAAGTTCTAAGACACATCCTATAATACAACAGGAATTAACATATAATATATAATATAATGCATTAGGAGGTATGTTTACCTCCATGCTTATCTTCAGTAGCAGAGCCATGAAAAATGCATTTATAGCACTGATGAAACTTTCCATTTGACTCAGTACCTCAGTTAGTACTGAGCATTGTCTTCATAATTCCCGCTTCTGATTTCTGAACTATTATTTCAGGAATAATCAGTTGATATCAATATGAAATAGGAAAAAAAAACAATAACAACAATGAAACAAACCTTTCCTTGAGCACCTTCTTCCCTATTTCTGCTTTTTCCTGTCACTAATTCACTAATTTGAGAATATGCTTCCTCTATAATATATGATCTGATACTAACTGTGTAGTAAGGAATAACAAAAGAAAAAAAAAATCTAAAAATGTATCACTGCGTTACTTTAGAAAGGGAAGTATGAATAACTCATATAGTGTCTGATAATTTATATACAAATTAATTAGTTATAGAAAAAATAGTAAGAAGTGTTTCTAGAGGTATTTCTAGGAATGATATTGTACATAGTTGTACTGCAGTTGTAGTAGACAAAGTAATACACTTATTTCAAATTTCTCACTTTTTAGTTCTGGTAACAAACTAGAATTGCTCTACCATAACTACCTTCCATGCCACAGAACCTCAGAACTTCGAATGTGATGGAAGTCATAGAAATGAAAAGGTACTGACTTTTAGGAGATGCTGATATTTCAACAACTGGCCCAAGACATATTTTTCTCAGTAATTATAATTCAAAAATGAATCCAGGACTAACTGGATTTGTCGTCCTTTTGCAAATGTTCTGTGCCTGTATCATAAGTCCAAAGGATCAATGTCTCAATGTACATTCAGGGAAAAATGATTTTTACTAAAGTTTTGACAGGAACTTATGGATATAGAGCAAATAAATTTATAAATCATGTGGAAATCCAGTACATTACTATTGGGGAATTCTTACAAGATAATGGACATTTGGACGGGATGTACCTGAGCAACCCAGCATTTGAAATAAAGGAGACCTAGATGAAGAAGGACACTCAAGGGCAAGGAAGGAGAGGAGAAAACACAAAGTAACCAACTCCCAGATGCACCAATCAGAAAGGATGTACCCAGCCAGGCAGAAACCGCAAGTCGCCCTGTGAACAGCTTGCACCAGCCTATCAGCATTGGCATAAGGTCACRTGATATCTGGCAATGCACCAATCAGAGAATGTTAGCAGGCGCGTGACTAGCTCTGTAGTGTATAAAAAATGTGGAGGTTTGCAATAAAGCAGCTCATGCAGATCACGTTAGTCATGGTGTGAAGTTCTTTAAAGAGCCCTGGTTGTCACATTACCACTAAAAGGGGCAACATCTCCYCTTTAACAAAGTTGAAAATAAACAAGACAATGAGGCTGTCTTTGGAATTCCCTGAAATGTGCAAGGCCCTCCTTGATAGCGCTTCATGCTAAGTCATCCATTGACAGTTGCACTTGCACACATGTCTGCATATGCACAAAGGTTTTCCTTCCTATCAGGAGGAAATGAAGGCAGAATTGAAAAATTGTAACTCCTTAACCTTGCCTGAAGAGAATTTGTGACAAATGAAAAATGAAATGCTTGTATAGATCACTCAGATATTGAAGACATTGCCTATATGTGAAAGATAAGTAGAAAAATGCAACAAGGACTAGTAAAAGACACTACATGTTTATGGTTCTAATGAAATGTATTAATTAGTTGAAATTTATTGCTTTTGGATAGAAGATAATGCTTTCACAAACAAAGTCAGTGAAATTTTACTACCTGTCAAATTTCAAGTTGCATTGCTGTTGATGTACAGCAGCAATTGTTAAGCAGTAAATAAGAATCCTGTTTAGAATACAATATAAATTTATGTTTTTAAAGAATTTATGTTTTCAGTAATAATTGAAACAATGAAAATACAGAGGTAATACATTTTTCTTTATGTTAAACAGGTATATTAAAATTACATTTAACATATTTCAGTCTGTTTATTATCAGGATTACATTTTACTATTTACTGTTAAAAAAAAACCTTAGAGTATCCTTAGTCTCAATGGAAACATTCATTTTCACCTMTCCTTAGTCTCAATGGAAACATTCATTTTCATCCTAAAAGGAACTCATACTCCAAATTCTGAAACAGAGGTGTTATTACTTGAATCAAGTATCACTTGACATCATTCTTGACATTTTTTCCATTTTTTTTTGCAATCTATCCTTGTATTCAAGAATAGGAGTTTGTGGAAAAGGAAAAATCCTAGAGTTAGAAGTATCTATTATTTTAGAACTGAAATGTGATACATTTGGTAAGCATTTTTGGTAGCATTTTTATTTAGCGTTTTAAAGCTTTTTGTCATTTTTTAAAAACACTGGTTAACTTTGGATTCCTGAAAGGCTGTGGAGAATATACTACTACAAGTGTGAAACCACCTATGAAACTACCTCTCTTGAGTATCTAGGAAACTTTTACCAATTTGACTCTGAGGTAGAAGCAAGCTTCTTTCTCTTTCTTTTTTTTTTTTTTTTTTTTTTTCTCTTCCTTCAGTTCTTATGGACTCTGTACGAAGACAAATGTTCCCTTTTCCATCATCATTGGAAATGCAGGCATTTTTTTCATCTTGACACTACCGAATAGATTATGTGGTAGCTGTTTTTTTTTTTTTTTTTTTCCTTTCCCCTCTTGAAAAAATCAAGAGAAAAAGTTGGAGGATAGATTGTGGCTAAGAATATACTTAGGAAGTGCCTCGGTGTACATTTTGGTTGATGAGTCAGTAGTGACAAGCAGCTTCCATCTTCATTTCACCTGGATACTGAAGGCCTTGTTCGTGCAGTTGAACAACAGCCTGTAGCCAGTACTTCTTCAATGATGAGGTGCAATATAAAAGATCCTTTTGTTCCTAGTAATACATTTTGCCTAAAAACTTAATTGTATAATTCTCATGTATCTGGTGTTAGAGTCAACATATCCCTGTCTTCCCCTGCCATAGATAGACATCTTCCATTCACATGATGGCTTTATCCTAGATGCATCTCTGCTTAGACTGACTCATTTTCCAAATAGAAAGGTATAACTTGTAATGAGTGAAGAATAATTATCTTGACCTAGGTACAGACTAAGAAGTCATAGAACAGAAATGTACAGGGAAGTTCAACTTCTGACAACTATTTCCTTTGCAAGCAGGAATATTACAGCCAGATTATCTCTGTATGCTTTGGTAAGCAAAGTTTGCAGGCTCCATGATGGTCATTCCTTATATTATTGTTAAGGTTTATTTTCAACTGCATTGTACAGAAGAAAATTCAATCAAGTTAAATTCTTTAAAAGTTTCATAATGAAGGAAGAAATTACCTGGACAATATGTGGTTCTTCCAAGTGTTTCAAATCACTGCAGAGTGAAAATACATATTAATAGACATAACTGTGAGAAGGAGTGTTTAACACATAGTATTTCATAGCTGGGAAAAGGTGAGTGGGAAGAAGTTAGACAAAGAGACCTTGAAAGTATTCCAACCAAAAAAGTGTTAAATTGTCTTTCCAAATGAAACCCAAAACACAGTCACCTGCTAGGCTTATTATTCCTTGACCTCTTCAGATCTTTATTTGGTCCTATAGTCTGCTCAAATCCTKTCTGCTCAGATGCTTTAGGTCATCTCTGTTTGTACAGAGCTTTGCAGTATAGCACACTCAGTCTTGGCCCTTAAAACTGCTCTGTCAACTATTTGTTTAAGTAGTTGTTTAAATTGTTTCAGTTTAATTCTAAATATGTTAAACAGACTTTATATTCTACACATRTGGTATTCCTTCATGGTTCTTCGCATCTCCAGTGGATGGTGAAATACTCCTGTAGCTGTTGAAGACTGAATACCACATGGACTGTTTGAATAACATAGCAGTAATTAAGATCTGCAGGGCAGACTGAACACAATGTAAAATCTCTAAACACTGCTAAGTTTTACTTCTTTTATGGCACTAAGTTCCAAACTTACGTTGCTATGTGTTTTTTTACTCCTATTTCAATATTCTTTGTCTTGATACTGGGAAGAGAAGGGAAGGAATGGGAAAGGGAAAAAAAGCAATGTATGAGAGTCACTTCTTTTTTTATATCTGAATAAATAATTTCCAGTCTAACTTTATTTTGAAACTGCCATTATTTTTCACAGACTATGCAGAACAATTCTTCCCGTATGCCGCATATTGACAGTTTTTTATTCAGAATCAATGTAATAATCATATGAACCTTGTTATKCATTTACTAATTAAAAAATCTTTTTACACTGTGTCTTTAGTTCCTTTTCCCATAGAAATACAAAACACTATGGTATGATTTTCAGAGATACTTCAAAAGTTGTTTTTGCACACCTTTTTCTGAAATGAAAACAAAATGTCAAAGTCTTTCCAGAGGGGCAGCTGGTATTTGTCTCTCCTGGTCTAACAGAACATGGGGAAAGATTCATGTCAGACTTGCAAAAGCCTTAAAATGAGGTGAGGAGAAATACATTCAACCACTGGGTTATGCTTAGACTGGTGATTGTGAGGAATAGTGATATCAAAAATAGTAACACCTGGTCTAAATAACACTTTCATTGCCTGTTTGAAATTGATGATTGCCAAAGGCCCCTTTATGAGGCATAGATCTAGAACATTATTTGCTGTTTGCATTTTACCAAACAAAAAAGTTATGAAGGCACTTCAGCAGGTAAAGGTAAAGCTAAAGAAACATCTGCATGATGTACAAGGAATGGCAAGAAAATAATAATTTCTTAAACTTCGTTCTTAGAGTTGTATGAGCATGCTCTTTCTCTCACCCACACCCCTCTGAGGATTTCCTCATCAGGAAGGTATACGAAGCTGTTATCATCATGCAAGGAATGGGAACTTTTCTCTTCAAGCAAAGAGTGTACCTACTTTGTGCTATGGCCTGCCATTTCCATCTGGTATCTTAYGGGCAGGTACACAAATCTACAGCCACCTGTGGAAAATGCAGCTAGCATTTTCCTCAGCAAGAACAAACACTGCTCCCAGCTTAAGCTAGACTGGCCTGACAACATATGATTTTGCCTCAGTAAGTTTAAATATACCCTGCAGGTTCTGAAGGAAAACAGATTCTAGAAAAGGAAGGAGAACTAATTGCTCTGAAGCATATGGAGCTGGACCTGGAGCTGAGACTAGTATATTTACCAGTGGAATAACGGCTTGGGAGAGTCATAGATGTAAAGCAAGCACAGACAATACACTGAATGTTATACGTACTAAAGATTGAGGTGCTGTCTTCACTGAAGGAACCTTAGATTTACTGGTTCTTTGGATGCTCATAATGAGTGATCATGGTTTTGATGCAGTTAAAAGACTGACCCTTCCCTCTTTTTAAAACAGATCATGCCCCTCAATTCATCATTAAATTGCAGTACTTTTTAGAGTCAATTGTTCTCACTCAGTCATTCCTACACCTGTGTGTTTTGGGGGATAATACGGACCAGGGTACATATTTTTATTAACCTGTTCTGAATGGTTACACAGTTCAAGTCTTTGAACAAAAGCTGTTCCATGCCACCTGAAATTAGGGCCAGAATATGCAACCTGGACTTGTTTATTTATCAGTGTAGATATAGCCAGTGAATCTATCCACCTCTCATCTTTAAAACCTAGCTATCTGAAGTAGGTCTGAAGAGCTTTTCCCTTTTTTCTTTTTTTTTTTTTTTTTTTTTTNGCTTTTCCCTTTTTTCTTTTTTTTTTTTTTTTTTGTTTCTCCATTACCTGCTCCCGCAGTTTTAGTTAGTGGGCAGATAAATAAGACTCAAACCTTTAAAGGCCTTTAGCAGTCTCAGATGCCTAAGCAAGGAGAGAAAACTGCAGCTTAAATGACTAACATTCAAATTTGAAAATTTTGATTCTAACAATTTTCCAGCATCATATCCATCATTACCATCAAATTTCATCTATTTTATTTAACGTATAATACTCCCAAAGGAAAAGACCTATTTTTTTTTTTTTGCCATTAATCAAAATATTTTAATACAGTTTTACTTTCTGCTTTGCTATGGAAGCACTTAGGAATTTTTAAGTTGAGAATTTTATACTTTGCCTTGCATGCATAATCTGTTTTAACTTTCCATTTGAACTTTCATTTCTAAGTACTCATGGACAAAATCATCAATGCTTTACTCYGATCTTCCCTGCATAACTTTGATAGCTAAAAACACTCTCTCCAGTAGTTTTGCTGCAAAATCCTGCTGTCTAGAAAGGTGCAGTTCACATATACAGTGAGGCAGCACCCCTGGGGAACAGTTAGTTGCCATGAATCATGTCCTTTAAGATGCTCCTAGTGATTGAGTGTAGTATTYCTGATCCTTCCTCCTTCGATATTTCTAGATATTTCATTTTTCTTAGCAGCATAGGCCATAAAAGGAGATAGAACATGAACAAAAAAATCCTGTGAAATGAATAAAACAAGCAAATAAAAACAAACAAACAAAAAGACATTGGTCATCCTGCTGTGGGCTAGAAGAAGAAAATCCTCAAGTACAAACATAAAAGTGGTGAGTCATGTCACTCATCATACTGTCTTGTACTTTTTCTCCCCTAGACACTTAAAAAAAAATATTTCTCAGAGATTCAGATGTAAACCACATTTTTTCTTGTGGAACAATGAATCCATATGTTTTATTAAACAACAAAATACGACATCTCAAAATGTGAAAATTCAGTCTACTAGAATTTCAAAGGGGCTGAAAGCCAACCTGAAATGTTTCCATGCACAATTTTCTGAAGAGAAGTCACTTGAGCACATAGGAGCTTTGATCTTATGCACTTTTATTAAAGCTTCATGATTTATACTCGAATAGATGAACAGTCATGTTTTGAATATTTCAGCCAATTTATTCATATAATATTCTTAGGTTATTTTTAAAGTCTAAATGCATGGAATACTTCTGTTAAAATTAGGGCTCTTGTGTATGTAACAGTGTAAACACACAATCTCATCACCCTTTTCTCATCAATAGCCTTGCACAGCTACATGGACTACATGGACTACAACTACATGGACTAAGTTAATATATCTTAATTTCTATTAGCATATCACTCTGATCACACAAACATGCATTTCACTATGTATTATGAAAGCAAAAATTCTAAGCAAGTCAGAGATGCAAACTTATTTGGAGGAGTGAGTTTTTAAGAGGGCACATTACTGGGAATTGAATTTGTATTCAAAGTATAGGCATGCCTAATTAAAGCTCCTTTATAGGGAGAGCTAAAAGCTTCCTATATGCTTCTAATTGGCAAGCCATGTGACTAAAACCTTACTATGCACAGTAGACATATGAGGTGGGATTCAGCTGTCTAATCCTAACTCCAAAGTGCTATTTGAGTTTTCAAGAAATGGAGAAATCCACATGAGCCTGTCAAGATCTTACACAGGTCTTACAGTGGACACGTACACTTTTATTCAGGCATTTAAGAGCCAGATGGAACATACTAAATCATATGACATTAAGCAGATGCCTAAGCTTAAACAACTGTGTCCAGACCTTGGGATCCATTAAATATAATAGAATTTTGCAAACTTTTATCGCATGTTTTACCACAACTTTTACATGTGTTTAGTCTAGAGTTGAGTTCTGACTTCTTAGAACTGGGTTTTAGTTGCACAGATACTGTTGTTTAGMGTACTTTTAAACAACAGGTGGTATCTCACTTGGCTTTCAAACGTTGCATGAGGAACAGAGTATCCTTYAACTGCTGTGTTATATCTATCACTCCCATGTGCAGGAGTTGAATAGCCTAAAATATCTCAAGCGTCTATATTCTGGCTACTAAATTCCATCCCAAATACATTTCAACTCTGTGTAGTATATCCATATAATAACTGTACTTTTTCATGTCCACATATGATTTGACACTGATAAAACATTTCAACRTATAACTTCTTTCAAACACAGTTCRAAAAAAAGAGCTATAAAAATCATGAGATAGGATCTTGGTACTCTTCTTTCTCCGTTAATCTTAGAGAACTTATTTGCAGAATATGTTTCAAATGGAGTTAGAACATCCACACCAAGTCTGTAGAATTTAGAAATGAATACATAAAATATGAAACATATCTAGATTGCAAGCAACGAATCAGATTTCTAACAGTACATTTAACATTTCATATTTATTTTCTTTTTTTTTTTCTTGAAAACACTGTTGTGTTTGATCTTAAAATTTGATTAAACTTCACCAAAAAAATGAAGGTGCAGTTAGATTTTTTCTTACAGAATTAAAATTGTAAATTTATAGGCAATTTTGATGCAAATAAACAAATTACATTGCTTTGCAGGGAAAGATAAACATCCTATAATATGATCAGTATCCAAATTTTACAATGAATGTTTTTCTGACCTTGAAAAATAACATCATTTGTTACTATTATGCTGCTGGCAGAAATAGTTACATGACAGCTTGCATTTTTCAGTTCCAAAAGAATGATTTAGAACTCAGTATATGTGTTCTATTTATACTTCAACAACAATTAATAGGTTAAAGAAGTTCTAACCTTTTTTGGAAACCTAATTTATTAAACACTATCATAGTAATCCTGATGCCATATGCAGGGTTAAAATGTGTTTCAGGATCTGCTTAGCTTTTCCTGTTAAACACCAGGTTTGAAAAYGTCTTTGTCTTGTATCATAAATGAACTCATTCATCTAATAGCAATACTCATTCATGCATATTATTGATATAGTAAGAGAAATATTATGCTACTAATAACAATATAACCTCTTTGACATCATGTGATTTTGAGAATTAATTTTGTGAATATCTCAAATTGTCTGTTCTTGGGATGAATTTTGCTATGAATATTAGTGGTTTATCTGACTGAATTCATGATTAGGTCTAGTATAAGGAGTCAAGGAGAACCACACTTAAAAAATCAGGACAATCATAATGCATTCTGAAATGCACTTTCTTCTAGTATTTTGTGAGCTAGAATTAAATTTGAATTAGTGATACTATATCTTTACATATTGCTGCTATGTATGATAAAAAGTTTACTAAAACTATCAGGGTCTTTTATCAGACCTCMCTTCAGCTGCTTACTGAACAATGACCTTACATATTTTTCTAAATAATTTTGTTTTATATGTTGATTGTGCTTTTGTATGCTAGTTAGTAGTTTAACTGTGTAGCAGTTTAAATAGCAAGCATAAACATGATTATATTGTAAACCAAAATTTAATTACTACATTAATTAGCAACCCTTTGGATCCTTAGCCATAGCCCACACTTCATCCATTTTTGGTGTTGATCTTCTTTATTAATATTTTTTTGTACATGATTAATTTTGAGGCCTCAGAAATGTCAGGACTAATCTCATCTTGCCTCTTCTTTCATGTGAAGAAAAACTGAACATGAACACCACTGTTCAAAATTTGCTGTTATAAAGATCAGATATTATTCACACTTCCTGTCTCATGCTCTTGCTCTGACATTTGTCTTGATCTGTTCCTCGGKGTCTAAAAAAACCTGGACAAAGGTTAATCTGTTTTTCAGAGGTCTACCAGACCAGCTCTTGGATGTTGGGACTGTGTTGCTAAGGCTGATGCTAATAGCCTAGTGTCACAGCCAAGTCCAGCTGAGCTCTGTGCCTTGCTGAGAAGCWCTCAGAAACTGTGGCCATAAGGACTGGCACCTAAACAACATATGGGACAGCATGATTTATTAGTTTACACAGACAGATTTCTGCACTCAAGTTGTGGCTGTGGTGCTCTGTCCTTTATAGCCAAGTCATTAACTTTGCTACCTTAGTTTCCTGTGAAGCTGTGATAAAATACTAACTACTTAACATCTGTGAAGTACAATATAAATGACAACAGGCACCAGAGTTACATACGGACCTACAGTGTAGCTGGTATCCCAGGAATTTGATTCACTCCCTGACTCTCCTAGAAATGTATCTATCTTATTATCTTGGAAATTTTAGGAAATGAGAATCATGTCCTTACAAGGTGGTCTTCTTAATCCCTTTCGCAGGAATTTAGTGGAGTATGTATATGACATTCTCATGCAAAACATGTTTGCCATGTCYGAAGGAATCAATAAACCCCTTCCACAAGTCACTGGAGACTAGCAGAATGCACTTGCACTGATGCAACTGTAAGGATGAAAACTATGACACTTGCACTGAGGAAATGTTCTGTTTCTCTCTTCCATCATATTATGACAAGTCTACTAAGCATACTTAACTATCTATACCCAATGTAAATAATACTTTTTAAAATATGCAAGAGAGATGTTTCTAATTGCAGCTTTTAGAGAACTGCAAGACCTTTGATTTTGATAGAATTATTCCTGATCTTTATCTGTGTAAACCAGAAAAGGATCCATTTCAAGATATGTTGACTTTTGGGGATAAAAATGCAGAAGGATGTATATAATCTGGAAAAAAAAAATCTGTCATTTTAATATGATTGGTTTTCACTTTCTGCCTTTTTTTCCTCTTAATTTGGGAAGGTTAGTGTGAACACTAACCAGCTATTTTTAATAACCTATGACCTATTTTTCCTTTGGGATCAAAAAAACCCAACCCAAACCAAACCAAACCAAAACTTAAAACTACATACTTAGAAGAATATATGCTCAAGAAATATGTGTTATAAACCTCTGGCCATTCATTGTTACAGCCACAAGAGTCAGCAACGAATAAATGAATTCTGCCTTTTCTATTTATAGAGAATATACAGYTTTTGTTCAGCCCAGAGAAAACAGTTGTGCTCATAAAGATTAAAAACAAAAAGAACAAAAAAGAAAACTTAGAAGTTTGTGCTTTGGCTCCTAGCTATGCTTCTGTGGRTTTGGACTCAGCACATCACATCTTCAAAAGAGTGAAATGGTAAGATCGTGTATTTGAATTATTGAAGAAAAGTCAATTTTATAACCAATTACTTGAGAATGTTGGTACAAAGCAGAGAAATGGGAGTATATGCTCTCTTTCATTGAGCTTTTGACCATAAATAAGATATGATCTTCTCTTCTACAGAAGGACCATTGTATAGAAAGCAACATATAAAAAATGTAGTGACTTTCTTTGAGTGGTCAGTAATGTGCCCCCATTTCATAGAATCATAGAATCACAGAATCATAGACTCCTTAAAATTGSAAGGGACATTCCAACCTCCCTGCACACGCAGGCTTACCTAGAGCATGGGGCACAGGGCTGCATCCAAGCTGGTTTGGAAGATCTTCAGAGAAGGAGAGTCCACAACCTCCCCGAGAAAGCTGTTCCAGTACTCTGTCACCCTCACTGTTAAGAATCTTTTTCTTAAGTTCCTGTGGAACTTTTGGTACTTAYGTTTGTGGCCATTTCCTCTAGTTCTGTCAGTGGCCACCACTGAAAAGAGGCCAACCCCATGCTCCTCACTCACTCCCTTGAGATATTTATACACCCCGATCAGAYCTCCCCTCAATCTTCTCTTCTTCAGGCTGAAGAGGCCTAGCTTCCTCAGCCTTAAATTTGGATTAACCGAATATTATGAGTTGAGTTGCTTGATATAATTGGTTGAATATATTTYTCAGTAAATGTTATACAAATATTATACAAATAATCTTTTTCTTGTAATTTTCTTGTATTTCTTGTAATCTATTTCTTGTATTCTTGTAATTTTAATAGTATCTGAACATTTTTTACAACTAAAGAAACAAAAATTGCACAATACATTTTCTTTTTGTAATGGCAGTATCAAGATTCCTCAAATAATACTTAATCACTTTACACTTTACAGACACCTAAGTCTTAAATAATCCATATAAGTTAAATAATTCCTCCATAAACTCCCCAGTACAGTMATTCTGTTTTTTTTCCTCAGCTTCTGCCTACATGAGTATATAAGTATAGGAGGTATTAATAAAAAAAAAATGGTATGTCTGAAATCCGTTAAATCATAAAGTGATAGAACAGATGAACCTGGAAGGAACCTGAAGACTGTGTAAGCCCTCCCTGTTCAAAATAGCATAACTGCAGGTTGTTTAGGGCCATGCCCAGTCACGTTTTCAATATCTCCAAGGATGAAGACTTTGCGCCCTCTGTGGCCAATCTGTTCCAGTGTTTAACCACCCTCACATTAAAAACAAACAATGAAATAAACAAACAACATCTATGTTTAAGTGAATTTTCTTGTATTGCAGTTTGTGTGAATTGTCTCACTGGATACCACTGAGAAGAGTCTTTACTCCCCTCCATCACGTATTTRTACAGATTGGTAAGATCTCTCCAAAACTTATCTTTTCCAGCCTGAACCAGCATAASTCTCTCAACCTCTCCTTGTATGTCAGATTAATCATGTTTGTGGTCCTTTGCTGAACTTTTTCCACTATGTCTGTGTTTCTCTTGMAGTGGGGAACCCAGCACTAGGTGTGGTCTCACCAGGGCTAAGTAGAGAAGAAAGATCTCCTCCTACTGAAAAAGCTTTTCCTAATGAACCCCAGGCTGTTACTGGTCTTCTTTGCCATGGGACAGCATTGCTGGCTAATGTTCAGCTTATTCAATGTGTCAACAATGTCTGTTCAACAATGTGTCTGCTAGGACACCCAGGTCCTTTTCTTCCAACCTGCTTTTCAGGCAGTGGTACTGGCACATTCTTTTCCAGGTGCCAGTTTTTGTATTTTCCTATATTTAAAGTCATTCCTGCTGTCCCATTTCTCTATCCAGTCCATCTGAATGGCAGCACACACATATGGTCTGTCAAACACTTCTTCCATTTTTTTATGTTCTGCCTACTTACTAGGGATGCATTCTGTCCCATCAACTTTAAACAGCATTGACTGCAGTATGAACTCCTGGGGTACTAGTGATTGGCCTCCAGCAGGACTTGTGCCATCACTTGTGTGTCTAACAATTTAGATGGTTTTCACTCCACATCACTGTTTATTTATCTAGCCCATACTTCATCAGTTTATCTATGAAAAAGTCATAGCAGATAGTGTAAAAAGCCTTACTAAAGTCAAGATAAATAAATGTTCTCCCTCATCCACTAGGTCAATAATCTTGATGTATAATTTGTCAAGTTAGTTAAGCATAATTTTTCCTTCATAAATTGATGGTTGCTACTTCCTCCCTGTAGAGACTTCCTGCTTTTCATATATTTAGAAATATTTTCCAGGATTTTTGCTCCATCACTTTCCCCAGGATTGCTATGAGGCTGACCAGTCAGTATTTCCAAGACCCAGTCCCTGCCCTTCCTGAACATAGGAGTGATATTTGCTTTCAGCCCTCAGAAACCTCTCTTGATCATCATGACCTGTCAAAGAAATTCAAGAATGGCCTTGTATGACATTGGCCAGCTCCCTCAGCACTCATGGGCACATCCATCAGGGCMCATAGACTTATGCATGTGTTGTTTCCTTGTGTATGTAATCCTTGCTTCAGACTTCCCTTCTGGTCCCAGGGGTCTATGATTCCTGAAGAAAAGACTGAACGGAAGAAGACGTCAAGTACCTTGAACTTTTTTATATTCATTTTTTATCAGGTTTGGTGATACCTGCCACATTTAAGAGAGGGTCAAAATTTTCCCTACTCTCCTTTTCACTAAAGATTCGCTGTAGAAAATTTTCTTGCTACCTTCCATATTTCTTTCTAGATTTAACTCCATGGCTAGTTTTCCTACCCCCAYCTCTTCATGCTCACATAATATCTCTGTATTCCTCCTGGGTCACTGTAAATGCTTCTACCTCTTATGTGTTTTCTTTGTATATATAAATGYAGTCAGAAGCTCCTTGTTCATCCATGCAAATCTTGTACTGTCTTTGTTTAGCAGTTGCTATGCAGTTGCAGTGCTTATTATCATGAATAAAAAATACACATATTAAATGAATAGAAGTATAAATAATAAGATTTCATTAGAAAAAAAAAAAGAACTAAACTTGTAAAATTTTAATGCAGTAGTATCTTTTTTTTCTTTTTTATTATATTCCTTAGTCTACTGCAAACCTGCTTTCATCAGGGTGAGTTGTGTGCTATTTTGCCAAATCTAAACACACTTTTCTAATATTAATCACAGAGAGTGGCAAAAGCATTATGTTTGACATAATGTTGACTCTCAACATTATTCTAATTAGTAAGCAAGGAAACAGCTGAACTTATGGTTTAAACAGAATAATGTACAGGATGRATACAGCTGCACACAATAGTCACCTAAATGTATCTAAACATAGCTACTGAATTCAGTTTCCCACAAATGTCTAGTCCATTCTAGATACCTTAAGGAGATCACAGGGCTCATTAAGGCATGTAAAGCATGACAGTGCTAACACTACAGCATGAGGAGATTTGTGCCCTCCTGGAGTGTCAGCCAGAAGACAAGTGATGTACCTCAGATCATAATTTCAAATCATGTTATACATGGAAGTATGGTCCAACAAATCAAGATAGGCCAWCTGTGTGTGAACTAGTCTCACATTATGGACAGCGGTGATGTCAGTACTGATGATGACCACMTTATGGTCAGTATAGTCAGAACCCTCAAATGGCATCTATAGTTGATCAGCTGTRCAGAATCTCAGGCAGTATCCATCATACATAGATATCTAGGGCCATCTAACACAATCTATTAGAACTACGTAATGTCTATACTCAACACATATCTCATTTGAGTATACCTGCAGAGACAGCAGCTATGAGATATGCATGAAAGATCTATGCCCTCATGGAAYAAAATATGAAAGCCATACAATATGTGCAGAGCATCTTAAGCATCACTTACTGTGACATTTGTCTGTGGCACCTGAAACTCTTTCGAATTCAAACTCTTTTTACTGCAGTGGGATCTTAGACATCTAGAATGGAATTCAGTTGCCTAAACATACATTTCTAGTTCTATCTAAGACAGCACAACAGCACAGAGGATCTAATCCACCTGCCCAGGTCACACAGAGCAGAAAGAAGACTGACTAAATTGGCTGTGAGATGACAGGAACAATAATCTACTACATCTGAAAGGATGCTAAAGACAGGATTTTATTTCTTAATATAAGGATAGCCTGACATTTGTGCTTCTCTGTAGCCTGTCTATTACTGGCAGAAGTCTCATGTAACAGTCTTCATGTTGTTTACCATTTCCATGTTCTTGTTTATTCTACTTTTCTTTTACAATGCACACAGCTCTCTCTCCCTTAAACTTTTCCAGAGTATTTAATGAAAGTTTTTTKTTTGTTTGTTTGTTTTTGTACTTTTTCAGGGCCTAATTTCTCAGCTTCTATGTAATAGACCTCTCCAAGTTTGCAAATTTTATAGGATAACTTTAAAATTTCCATACTGCGTGTATTTCTTTAACCTATTGTAAAGAATTTCATAAAACATACACTTATCTCCAACATAAAACTGAAACTTCTAAAACTATGCTGTATTTTATGTGTTCTTTCATTATAAATTCAAATATTCTTCTGTAAATATAGAATTATGAAGCATGATGRAACTATGCTTGTACATGAATGTGCAGTTGTCTCTTGCTGTATAAGTTTTCTATCATAAAAATATAAAAATCTTACGTATCATGGCATAAAGTTCCTATAAAGTATTTGAATGACTATATATATATTTTTTTAATCATAAGTTTTCCTTACCTTCAGATAGCTTCTAGACCCATCTCCTACCTTATACAAAGACCAGTATTCTGGGGGAAACCAGGCTAGAGGTGATATTTTTGTAAATGTCATACAAGTGTTCACACAAGGATCTCAAGATTATGCTCGTGACACTTATACACTTCTTATTGCATTCTTTGGTTAAAAAAAATCATGTAAATAACTGTATGATCTCTTCATCATATCATTCCTTTGTTAATGTTTGCATTTAAATAACCTTTTTTATTCATTGGATATTTCAGTGTTATTGATGGCATCTACGGTTACCTTCTGGATCTTGACTTGTTGTGAAATCTCATAATTTCTTCTCCTTAAAGCTTTCTTCTAAAAACTGTATTACCTCTGTGTTTCTCCATCTCATGTCAAGGAGTTTGTATCAGCTTTGTCTCCCCCTGCATATATCTAAGATATATCCCTTTTCTGTATATATTTTCTTCATATATATTTCCAATTTGTCACAATTGAACTTCATCTAGAATGCTAACACATTTGCATAGCCCTGTTTTTTTGTTTTGTTTTTCTTTTTTTTTTTTTTTTTACCTTTTACAGTCATAAATTTATTAGGGAGAAATGTGGGGAAAGAGCAGGGAAGGACTTACTGCATCTTGCTGAACTCTCAGTTAGTCCAGTTAGCCACTAGGCAGGAAATCTACCTGTTTCACTTTATAAAGTCTACATAACAGGCTTATAAGTTGCACTTTCCAGTCTCTACGAACCTGGCTAGCCTGGCACCATCCAAAAATTCCATCAGATGCAGAGAAAGGTAAAGACTCCAGTTTTGACTGGACTTAYCCTGTGATGGGCTGACTGGATAATTGCTTTACGCATCTTCCTCCTTCTTTCATGCAGTGTCTTCACTGCAGTTCTGTTTGGCACTTGCTTGTCTCTCCATTGCCTCTCTTTGTGAATGATTCTGTTTTTACCCCTTCTAGAGTATCATCTCTCAGCTGAACATTTCTATCTTAATAGTTCTTAAGCTTGACATTTGATACCATTATTCRTCTTATCCTTCTTAACACAATCCCATTTGAAGCTTTAAGGAACAAGAAGAGTCTGTTGCTCTGGTTTGTACCATACTAAGTATAACACGGACCCAATTAAGTGAGTCTTAGGCATGATCATTCATAATAAATACCAGCTTGCTTGCAATGAAGTAAAAGAGTTCTGTTATCTGGATTGCTGTAACTACATGGCAAAACATGTCACTAAACATGCGAGTCTAAATATAATTAATGAGATTCAAGCCACTTCACTTTAGACATTAAAAGTATGCAGAGGTTCATTTTTTTCTACTTTGTGTTTTGTTTTCAGACCAAAAAAAAAAAAAAAAAAAATGATCT
>NW_020455648.1:95616-146793 GCF_003342845.1 Nothoprocta perdicaria
ATCACAGAATCACAGAATGTTCAAGGTTGGAAGGGACCTCTAGAGATCATCTAGTCCAACCTTCCCGCTCAAGCAGGCACACCCAGAGCACAGGGGGGTTTTGAAGACCTCCAGAGAAGGAGACTCCACAACTTCCCTGGGCAGCCTGTTCCAGGGCTCTGGCACCCTCACAGGAAAGAAGTGCCTCCTCACATGGAGATGGAACTTCCTGTGTTTCAACTTACACCCATTTCCCCTTGTCCTGTCACTGGCTACCAATGAGAAGAGCTTGGCCCCTTCTTCCCTACATTCTTCCTTCATGAACTTATACATGTTTGTTAATCAGATATAGGTATATATAATATATATACCTATATATATATAATATATATAATCAGATAGGTATATGTGTACGAGTGTAAGCGTGATCATGCAAGTGAGAGAGTTTATACAGGATTCAAACTTCACATCACCTCCTACACAAAGGAATAAGAGGAGTGAAGTTCCCTATATAATTATTGCAATTATTAACACTATTATCTATTAATTGTTCTAACATACAAACACCTCAGGTTTAGGTGGATGAAAAGCATAGCCTGCCTGAAGAYTCCTATCTTTGAGGAAAGAGATGGAGCAGCTGTGAACTAGGGCTCTCTACACTTTCAATCCAGAAAGAACACTACGTAAGAAAAGCRGGTATCAGCTAGTGTCAGATGATTCTACTCAAACGGCAAGGGAAACGCTGAAATTCTAAGCAGCCCTTTCCTTTTGTCCATCACAAAACAAATCATTTTTTCCCACTTAGACCAATTTTAAGAATTTGCTGCTGGGAGACATCCACGACAAGTGTCYCAAATGGAGCTGAAATAAGATTGGCTACTTCATCATAATGCTGAATGATAATAATGCTTATAAGAACACGACTTTGCATACTTCACTCTCATCATTGCAAAGGTAATTTTAAAAACATACCAGCAATATAAAATCATACCTGCAACAGCTCAAGTGTCATGGGAATATTCTTAAGCTCCTTTAATAAATCAAGTGCTCCAGCCGCGTTCTTCTTAGGACTGGCTTTATTTTATTTTATTTTATTTTATTTTATTTTATTTTATTTTATTTTATTTTATTTTATTTTATTTTATTTTATTTTATTTTATTTTATTTATTTTTGCAACATCCTGCTGTCTGCATTGCAGCTTAGTAAAAATAAACTCATGTGGTATTAGTCTGCATATATTTTTTATCAGTTTCCACTCCAGTATGTTATGATCCCTATAGCTATGTCTTGAGTGATTATCAGCTATCTATAGAAGCAAACTAGAAGACTCAACATCCTTTATATAATTCTCTGTCAACAGTATGAACTCAGCTTTCAGTTTAATGATCAGTTCCGTGTACCTAAATCTGCACACTGTTTGAGTCTATTTACAACATTCTTGTTCCTAAAGATATATAAAGCAATTCACTTAAAGATTAAGTGTTTTTATCTGTTTTAGAAAATCTGGAGGGTAATGTGTCAGTCACACAGAAAAAGTCTTCTCTTACCCTATTGTCATTCTATAATATAATATTTCTTAAATCTTGTGTTTAGGGATGTTTAGAAGTGTAACTTTTATTATTGAACCATTATATTTACTTAAATTCATCAAAATGAGTAAGTGCTGATGAACATAGACCAGGGAATAGCTGTCCAGAAATGCATAAAAACAGAGTAACTTGGATACTTTATTTACAATATTTTCTTTCCATTCTGACTTTGTTGAGGGAAACTAGTTTAATTTATATAGCTCGGTCATTCAGTTATTGCTTGGGAGGTTGTTTTTTTCTAAAGTTTACTTGTTAATGTAAAGAACAAGATTTCTGATATGGTAAAGAAATAAAGAGAAAAAAATATGAGGCGAAGGATAAGAGGGAAGTATGACATAAGCAAAATGACTTCATTTTTTTATCTAATGTGTAACAGTTGAATAGCTTCATCCACATCTCGTAAATAGTCTCTGTGCCTTTTGGCTGTAACTCTGAGCCAAGGCTGAGATATAACAAGAAAAATTCACTAAAAATGTGTATATATCTTATCTGAAATAAATAATTAYGGCTATAGCTTATTTACGAAGTTCAGTCCCATTCTGGTGCCATGCAATTAGTACAGAGAACATGTGAGATGTATTGCTAATTAATTGTTAATATAACCTGCTGAGAACATAACCAAGACAGACACTAAATTGCAAAGCTAGTTATTAGGAGAGGCAGAGCAGAAATGATTTAAAGATTTTAATCAGGATTCTGCAGAAAACTCCCCCTTCCATATTTCTTAAACAGATCTCATACAACATAGGGAAATATTATGTCCATAATGGGAATTCCCTACGGAAATTTTGTACTAGAAGTAATGTGAAGCTCAGCATACTTGTAATTATGCTCTGTAAACAACAGAGACAATTATGTGTACATGTATATAATTAACCACATACTTTACATAGAAATCATTCTGAAAGACACTGATTAATGAGATCACCAAATTCTGTTGGGAGAAATAGTAAGTTGATGAACATACAGACAAAGAGTCACGAGAACTTTGAAATAATTTTTAACTGTCTTTTAAACTTTAAGGATGATATCAAAGTAAGAAAGGAATTTAATTCATTTAAAGTTACTGCTAATTCTCTATCTTTTTCCATTGAATGATATGCTTATATCACAAATGTTTTTAATAGAAGAATGATGTGCTACTGTTGAAGATTTCTGGATATCCATGACTGACAGTTGGTTATAGTTATTGCCTATCTGCAAAAAATATTTTAATGTAATAAACTGATTATAGCTCTTTGAATATGTTGGTTTTCAAATATGTAAGGGCGAACTCCAATGAACTGAAGAAGTAATAAAAATGGTTGGAGGCCATTGGGATTTTTTTCCTGGTGTTGTCATGTAGAATTTGGAAAAAAAAAAAAAAAATCACAATATATACCTGAACTGAATGTCAGTCATCCAAAGAAATACTGAAAACCAGAATATTAGATCTTTCTCCTTTCTAAAAACTGTATTTTTTTTAAATATAGCTAACACTGCTGAGCAAAAGAGAAAAAGAGAGAGAGAGAGAGAGAGAGAGAGAGAAAGAGAGAAAGAGAGAAAGAGAGAAAGAGAAAAAGAGAGAAAGAGAGAAAGAAAGAGAGAAAGAAAGAGAGAAAGAGGAGAGAAAGATAGAGAGAAAGAGAGAAAGAGAGAAAGAGAGAGAGAAATAGAGAAAGAGAGAAAGAGAGAGAGAGAGAGAGAGAGAGAGAAAGAGAGAGAGAGAAAGAAAGAAAGAGAGAAAGAAAGAGAGAAAGAAAGAGAGAAAGAGAGAAAGAGAGAGAAAGAGAGAAAGAGAGAAAGAGAGAGGAAGGAAGGAAGGAAGGAAGGAAGGAAGGAAGGAAGGAAGGAAGCATCCTTAACATCAGAAGTTTTTAATATTTAGATTCCATTACAACTATTAGGTTCTCTTGCCTTTTAATCTAACATCTCATTTGAACCACAGACACTGGCATTATTACTCAGTGAACACTCCTCTCTGTAAATAAATAAGTTCACAAATGGTGGCACCAAAGGAAAATGAGGGAGCCTAGTTCTTGCCAAAACTAGTGAAATAAAACTGAGTTGTCTGCTCATCTCCCTCCCCAGCTGTWTTACAAGTGTATGAAGTTCTTAATGGTAAATCTATGTTTCTTTATTACTTTCCTTTTCCATAACTAAATCATTAGGGAAGGCCTCATTTGTCAGTCCTTTCAGGTACTGCATTTGGCTTGTTTGTCTGGCTAAATTTCGCCAGAATCAATAATCAATAATCAATAATTAATAATTAATAACTAATTATTATTAGTTAATAGTTATGATTAATAATTAATAATTAATAATTAATAGTTAATAATTAATGATTAATAATTAACAGTGATGCCAGACTCAATAATAAACAATTAATAAGTGAGACAGTGTAGATGAAGTCAAAGTCTTACATTTTCATGCAATGCTTTTTGGGTAGACTTCATCATGCGTCTTGCTCACTGGAGATGCCTATTTCTTTCACCTACAGTGTGCATAAAACAGTGGTATCTTCACTTAGATCTCCATATCTGTTCTTATGTTAACCTTGGATCAAACACTTGCAATTCAAGGAATCATAGAACTCACTAACTATGAGCTTTCTAAATTGCTCCTGAGATGCTTCACTGTCTCTGTCTGCTTTAGCCTGGTGGGATCGGCATTTTACCTCCAYTGGTCACATCCCCTGAGACAGCACTGCTATACATATCCCTTTAGGAAWTTCTAACTTAGGCTATCTGAGATGCTCTCTTCAGTACCAGTTTTCCTTTTCTGAGGCACTGCAGCCTCCATGTTGGGCATTTAATATTGGTGGCCAGGCTCTTTTATAAGTGTTTTAAGCCGTTCAAGCATTTGTTAAAATATTCCACAGGAAGTGAAATAGCCCTAAACCACTTTTAGTCCTGACTGCTCCAAAGATACTGGTGGATAGGCTTAAAGTAACTACACTTAAAGCACTAAATAACAGTAGTCATAGCAGAATTGTATCAAGCAGGCTTTAGGCAATAATAATACCAAAAATCATTCTGTAACACAGAATGAAAATTATATAAGAAAGAAAGAAAGAAAAAAGAGGGGTTTTTTTTTGGTATAAACAATATTATTTATAGTAAGTAATATTATTCAATGCTCAGTACCTAGAAAAAAAATCAAATCTCCATAGGTTTGAGGTATATAATAGGAAGTATTAGGGAAATTTAACTCTTTAGTTCTGGAATTAATGCTAGGTACACATTAGAACAGATTCATGGGAGACTGGCAGCTAAATAAACTCTTTCACAGAATCATTAATGTTGGAAGKGACCTCTAGATATCATCTAGTCCAAACTCCCTGCTCCAGCAGGGACACCGAGAGCATGTGGTACAGGGTGGCATCCAGGCGGGTTTTGAAGACCTCCAGAGAAGGAGACTCCACAACCTCCCAGGGCAGCCTGTTCCACTGCTCTGTCACCCTCACAGGAAAGAAGTTCTTCCTCATATGGAGACGGAACTTCCTGTGTTTCAGCTTATACCCATTTCTCCTTGTCCTATCACTGGCCACCACTCTCCCCTACCAAATCATGAAGACAAGAGATTATAATTTTATCTTGCATGTGCAGAGATTATCTGAGCAAATCAGCTGTGATTCAAAGGCTGAATTCACACCTTAAATTTAAAAAAGAAAAATGAAGAGGGATTAGCTATGTGAGATAAAATTTAAAATAGATTTCTTTTTATTTATTTTTTTAAAGTACTATAGTTAAATATTGTGAATAGCAAGCTAACCAGAAGAATTGATCAATGCATGGTTGTTAGAAACAGGAAACCTTAAACAATATTTTTGCAATGCACATAAGTAATGTTAGAGGTGGGAGATCAGCTTCTTGCTTTGACCATCCATCTCCTGCTATTCACAGAATGTATCCATAAAAAATAAAAAGTATTACTATTTTCACTTTATCTGATCTTTTTCCTATACAGTTGATCACAAAAATTGAGGTAAACTTTGTCTTTTCATTTTCTGTTTCCATTAGACTATATTAGGTCTAACTAATCAGCCCGAACAAGATTAGATAAAATACACTAGAGAAGGCTAGCAAGGCATGACAGTGAAATATGTAGGTTTTATTTGGATTTCAAAGGAAAGAAAGTCAGTAATAGGAAAAAAATAGATTTTTTAATTGTTATATTATTCAACGTAATAAGAGGCAGAACAACTGAACTGATAAAGGAGAATATGCACAGTTACTTAATAACAAACATATAGTTACATTATGTTACAAACATGTTGCAAACATAATTTGTTGTTACAGAATGATCTTTTTATTGGAAAGATTGGACTGAGTGAACATACATGATTCTACATTTCTTTTTTTGTTGCATTTTTTTGAACAATCCCTATAAAGGATATCCATTTTTCTCATGTTTCTTTAAATCTTCCCTTCCTTCCTTCCTTCCTTCCTTCCTTCCTTCCTTCCTTCCTTCCTTCCTTGAGTAAAAGTGAGTAGAAAGTGCTTCCAAAGCAAAGGTGCATTGTTTTAAAAGTAAGCAATCAAGAAGAGGATGTTCAAGGAGAGATTATTCAAGCTAACCACATTTTCGCCAGGAATTCATTTAGCTTATACCTACAAAGGATACAGTATTGACTAGTGGGGAGGTGCTTTCCAAGGTTGAAGTAATTTAACACGTCCTTTGTTTCTTAATAAGTGCAATATTTTGGCCTAAGACCCATCATATCCAATGAAATATGTTTCTCTTCTGGAAAGAGGGAAAAGGGAGCTGTTTAACAAGCAAGATTTTTTTTTTAAAATGGCGAAAAAAAAAAAATTCTTTATAAGATAATATTCATTTATTCCAACTTGGCTAAGCTCTAAGAGATTACAATAATTCCTAGTGTGCCTGAAATGAATAATAGAGATTCTGTTGGTTTCAGTGTGGCCATAATGTTACTTCTTCCTAAATCAATAACAATATGAATGCTCTAGACTACCGGTGGTGCAAATATTTTGCTCCTTTAACAGGCCAATATTGATATTTATGAATGGCTATTTCATGACTCATTTGTAAATGATCAGCCTTTTCTCTGGTGAAGAAAAAAAAAAAAAAAAAGTTAAGAATAGTTAAAGAAAAGTTAAATTATTAGAAGTCTCAGTTTCTCAAAAACTAACTTCAATATGGATGGATACATTGGAGTAAATTKAGTCTTACTTTAAAAGATTTATAACAGAAAACACTTGTATGCAAAATAATTCTATAGAGATTAGCACACTTTATAGGATGCAAATATGAGCTGTACAATTTAATCTGATATACTTGATAATCAGTGTGAAGATCTTAAGGAAAAATATTAATATGCTTAGTAAGAATGTGATGTTCAAATAACAGGGATCTCACAGACACATACACGCTTACAATATTGAGTTAACCTTAGACAAATTCTGTGAATGGTAACTACGTTTTGTCTCTTCTCTGTGTCTTATAGATCTATGGAAAAAAGTAGGTTTTCTTTTTTTTTTTCCTAAACCATGAATTTTACTTTTAATCACCCCGTATATTAAATGATTTTTATAAATACTATAGCTCTCAATGTGTGATATCCCAAGAAATACTAGAACTATATTTTATGAAAGTTTGTCTTCTATTTATGACTGTTTTTTATATGTTCTTGTTTATTGAAAATTTATTGGAATGTGATATATACAAAATTTACCTATTTGAGGAGATTAAGAACATATATTTTAGATATATAGCTAGTTAGATATATATAATTAGTGGAAACATTAAAGATGAAAGTACACAGGAAGTCAGAAAAGCTGGAATAAARAAAGTCTTCATGAAACTATTTATGGCAAATTCATCCTACAAGCTGCATTTCCATCCTGAATAGCTATGTAAAAATGATCTTTTTATAGCTCTATCCTTYATGTGAATTTAAAAATGAACTATTTCTTATGTATTCTCAGAAACACCTTTTTTCCCCCTATCTTCAGTGATAAAATTCTTTTTTGGAACTGCTTGCTTCTCAGAAATATGGTGGTACAAAGCCATGGAGCAGGTGAGATTAATCCTAGTCTGGTAAATACCAACAGCAGATGGTGTTCTACTTGSAAAAAAAAATGTACTTATAATAATGAAAATTTATTTACTGAAATTAATGAAGCTTCAGAAGTGTTACTGAGGACTGATACTTTCTTGCATCTTTATTATCAGTAAGAAAAAAAAAGATTGACTTTTGAACTGTCACTCAGCAAAAGGATTTTTTTTTCAGCAGTATAYCATTTTCTGTGTTGATTAAGCTAAAACTTAAAAACTCTCAATGTAATAAATGAAAGAAATGAATGTGTACAGGTGTACACTTTCACCTCTCAAAAGGCATGTTGAAAAATTGAATATCTAAGACATATCTAAGGGTTTTTTTTCTTAGTAGGAAACCCCAAAGCTCTGTTACATCTACTCCTGTGCCAGAAAGACTGTTAGCTGAAACCATCTCCACTTCTTTTATTATAAGAAAATAATTTTTTTTCTGTATTAATTTCTACTTACCATCCTCTGCTTCATTTGCAACAGATAATTTTTTTCCTGGATATTAATCCTCATAAAAATTGATTTAAAAAAAAAAAAAAAAAAAAAAAGATGAAGTCTTAACACACTTGACATTATACAACAGCTTTAACAGATTTAAAAGGCAAACTCCAGCCCATGTAACAAAATCCATCTATATACTTACCCTGATGTCAATAGAAGTTTGGATGCGTGACTGATGTAGAATAGGTTCCAAATGATCTATATGTGAATTAAATATGAAAAATGAAGAGCAGTAATGTGATTTTGGAAACTTCTACTAATCTATAAAAGTGGGATCACAATGACAAATRAAGATCTGTCAGTTTTAAAGAGTGAAATCTAAGAAGTTCTTAGCTTTCTTCCACAATGTGCTAAGTTGCTGTATATTTCTTTGCAATACAGAATACCACCAAATTGCAATGAAATCAGTGATAACTGAGAGAGAAAAAATGCGTACTAACCTGTAGAACTACCCTTTTATCCCTAGGATTTTCCCCTTCGCTTCGCTTCGCTTCGCTTCGCTTCGCTTCCCTTCCCTTCCCTTCCCTTCCCTTCTTTTCTTTCAAGATTCATCCAACACTTTGGAATATTTTAAATGCTTCAAAAATTTAGAATTTCTTTCATAATTATCACTTGTGAATTTTGACATCTAAATTTCACTTTGATCACATTTTATCAAAATTGTAACATATTTGCTTCATTAGTTTTAGGATATGGGTGTAAAGGATGTAAAGATAAGTGATATTGACAGCACTATACACCTTGCAAAACAATTTTACTAAATATGTGATGCCTAAGTCTTATTCTGTTAAGCAAATAAAGACCAAACTCATATACACAAATCAGTTGCATTTTAAAGCATTTCTTTCAAGAATTCTCCACCCTGATGAATCTTTACAGATCTTAGAAATGGGAACTTTRTTCATCAGTAACACCTTTTATCCACCAAACATCAGTAGATAATACATTCAACGAAATATTTGGTAAATACTGTTTAATATTTCAATGCACTTTCTATCAAAGTCAGACAAGGCTAAGTGGTCTATCAAAGTCAGACAATCTSAGTGGTTTAAACTTCTAAGACCTATACATTAGAAAAAAGCTTTGATGGAAAAGTATCCAACAGACATATAAGTCTCTACTAGATGCTTTACAGTCCGTTTCACGACTACATTTAAAGCATTTTTACTCTAGTCAAGGAAGAACATTAAGGAAAGAGAAATAGTGAAAAATAGTTCCTTCACCTTTATATCATAATAAACAATTTCCTTGTAGTGATAATGTATATTTTATCCCAATGGATATCCCAAGTGACAAAGCTCTTTCCTGAAAATGCTTAGCTAAATGCTTAAGATGCAAGCAGTTTTGTTAAATAGAATAAATAAATAAATAAATAAATAAATAAATAAACAAATAAATAAATAAATAAAGGATAACTACAATAACTTTTTTTTTGAAGTTTAATCCATATACATCTGAAACTTTTCAAAGACATTCCTATTCTTATTTCACGCAAAGTTTCCTCAGTAGTTACTGTGATGAGTGTCTGGCCAAATTTGCTCAGGACATTTTATACCAAACAATTAAAATAGGCCAGAAGCTTCATTCCTTAAAAGCATTTGTTCCTCTGTGCTGACTGTGGTGAGGAACAAAGGTATGAAAATTTCTRGCATTAGATGGGCGTTGCTCCAGTAATTCCAATCTAAGACCTACTACAATGTATCATCTACAGGCTGTAACTTTGCAACTTTTAGGAAAAATTTCAAAGAAATAAAAAAACATTTTTGAGCCTAAATTCAAAAACCTTTTATTCGAATGAATAGTAATAATATCAGAGGGAGTATATAGAAATACCATCTAGTAGAAACCTTACAATAGAATAAAGCATTGTGTACTCCCATCCACTGAATAAGAAGTCATTTTTCTCACATGAAACACTGTCCTCAGCTTCAGTTCATCTAAATGAAAGATATATTTAATATGATGACTCTAAAATGGTTAAGTGCTAATTTTCATTTTGTTGGATTCTCAAAATAACATTTTCATTATTAATAGATTATTAAGGTACTGCAGTTTTCAAAATATTGTCCTGTCCAGCAAACAGGATGTAATTCCATTACGTTTTTACCTTTTCAGGAAGAAGAAAGGATTGATCTACAGAATATCAAGTAATCTAATTATGCTTTGGCTTAAGTCAGAATTGTTCAAGCATATCTACGGTCTGCAAAAGTGAAAAAAGTTGAATTCTTCTTTGAAACAAGCCTGGACAAATTGCTGAACAACATAGCCATATTGGGGAAGTCTGGGGGAAGCTTCATGATGTTGAAGTTGACCTCAAGAACATCAGTAAGGAATGTCTTGTGAATAGAAAACAAACAATGCAAAAGAAACAAGAAACCACAACCAGTTGGCTAGCACGTGACCAAGAAGCTCATTGGACTATTCTTCACGTCATCAATTTCACTGTTGGTTGAGCTGCAGGTGGGCTTCATGTACCACAGCTGTATCTGGGGTGGTAGGATAGAGAACTTATTGCTGTTGCTAAGTAAAGAATCTTTGGCACAAAGCACCTCAGTCTGTGTCTTCATATGCTCCATCATAAGATATTTTTTCTGTTACGAAGTTGTTCTCATTAGAAAAATATTACTATATTATGCACAAATAACTTACTTTATGACATAATATATAAGGAAGAAAATATCAATAAAACTGATGGAGAATTTCAATTAAGTATTTGAGGCAGGGACTAGATCTCCTTTTTTTTTAATTAATTCAGGAAAATTTCAAGTACGTTTTCAGTTGCAAAATCAGCTTTTTTTTTTTTCTCTAACATTTTATTTTCCATTTTTTTCCTCCAATTCTTACTCTTAAGGGTGCTTATTGTTTCAATAACCTTACAGCACTGTTGCCTTTGAGCAGAAAACACACAAGAAGTTCGGACTTGAGCAGAACACACACACAAGCTTGTAAGTTTGTATCTTTACAAAGGAGGGAGTAGATTGCTGCCCCTTCTTTGGATGATAAGCAGGACAAAGTGGACCCATGAGTGGGATGAGCAGACGGGGAGGAGTCTGAAGTGAGCCGGACAAAGGAGTCAGGTGACCTTAGATGAGAACAGATGGAGGGAGGCAGTAAGTTGGGTGTAGGCAGGCCTGGAAGGTTGTAACACCTGAGTACCTTGGCCAATGGGGAAAAGGAGAGGGCCTCCTTGGATGGGAAATTAGGATAAAAAGGGGGCTGCGACCTCCAGCAACTTGAGAGGCCCCACAGGGATATGCCTGGTGGACTCTCCCTTTATTTGAATAAAGTTTTTAGGTCTCCTCTGTCTCCTTTTTGGACATTCAGTTCTTGACAGTGAGATTTTCCACACACCTTTTCTACCGTGCGGTTGACAAAGGGTAATTAAATATTAAAGCATTCTGCATTAGACATCTGGTGTTGTGTAAAAAAGGCTAATGTGGCAACCTCTTAATACAAGAATTGCCAGCTCAAGAAATATATTTACTTTTACAACTCCAAAATAGCTCTTTCATCATGTGAATAAAASAGGAATTAAAATAAAAATAAAAATATTAATTCCAGTTTGATAAATATATATTGATAATAATAGTAGTAGTGGCAGTAATAATAATAATAGTAACAAAGTGACAGATTAAGTTTATCTATGTCTGCAGAAATATGTAACTTTTGTTTTCTGAAAGCAGTTATGTGTTCCAGAGAATGAATGAAGCTTTTTTGCTCTTTTCCAGTTTCACTAAAGATTTTGCTCTACTCAGCTAGCCACCTGTAGATTATCATCACAGTCTTTTTTTTCATTGGATTGCTGTCTTCACTGTTTTCTAAGCACAGCTCTTTGAATTATTGATCACTACTTTTTGGATGTCATCAGCTGGCTCCAGGGCTTCCTAAGAAAAATGTTAAAGCCTAGCTGTCTATCACAGTCCACTGGAACAAAATCAGATTTTGATGTATGATTTTGAAGATTATGCTCTTAAATACTGAATTTCCAAGACTGAGTTTTCCTGGGTTATCATGAAGCATCTGGTGTTAAATTCAGCCAGCTGGATCCAGCACAAAGTAAAGTAAAGCCTTTCCTCGTGTCTTAAGCAATAAACAGTCACTGCAACTCTGGTTGAGACCTAAGCATCATAATCTTGATTGCATCAGTGGAAAAGTGAACTGCAATTCTTACCTGTATAAAGAAGTAAATATATACTTTCTTTTTTTCCTTAAACTTATGTATCTGATTATATTGCAAGAAATATAACTAAGGACCTTGGAAATGAAGGGTTAAACAGGATGCTTGGAGCTTATGAAAGCATGACATTGCAAGATGTAAGATGTAACTGAGTTCATGGAAACATGACATTGTAAGATGTAAGATGTAACTGAGTTCGTGGAAACATGACATTGCAAGAAGCCACTTGTATTCGCRTAAGATAGTGCTATCTGCCCTGCCAGTGGGAACGGGAGCATGAAGATAAGAACAAAGAAAATTAGCATAAAAAGCTCGCGCTGGAATACTACGGGGTACGTTGGCAGAACCCCTGCGTGGGATGAGCCCAGACCCCAGCTAGCTGGTATTATTATCTTTATTTCCAAATAAACCACGACTCTGAGAGATTCTCTAGATGGTGGTTTTGTCCTTCTCTACTGATTCGAAGAACGGACCTAACAGAAATTACAGAGGGAGGGAAAGAGATGTTCATTTATTTTCCCTTCCATGGATTTGCATGCTTTTTTTCTTTTAACAAGGCAACTAAATGAAATTTGACTGTATTCATTTTGTGACTGTGTCATCAGTGTTTTCAGCAGCAAAGGTGATTTTTTAAGATCACTTGAATGAGTGTCATGATTGACACAGTTGGTTCCTTTCATGATTTCTCTCTGAACACTCAAATATTACATCAAGTAACTACAGCAAAGTGGAAGGAAAACAAACTACTTTTGATGATAGTRGACTCTGAAATTTCCAAGCATTTCTATTTCACTATTATTCTAGCCTAACAATCTTCTATTTTTTTTTCTTCTGACATTTATCCAATACTTTTATGCAATTTTAAGCTATTTTTATTCCATTCGCCTCTTTATCTTCCTTTTCCTTTCCCTCTTCTACCCTAACTTTGATGGACTGGAGAACAGACAAGTCCCTACATCTTTACAACAATCCATTCAACCCTCAAAAACTTTCTTTGTGTCTCCTCCAAGACTCTCTAAACAAAATAAAACTTTCATTCATACAAGTAAGAGCTGTTGATAGTTCCCATAAATGTATTTTCCTACCTTTAATCAGTCCACATCTTTCTAGATGTGAGAAGTTCAATGGACATAAGAGTAAGGTTGAGTAGACAGACTTTTTCTATTCTTTTCAAATTTTTGATGTATTTTGAGGGATACAAGTCTTTTGATCACCAATACTATCAATTCATTGGAATTTTTACAGTATGTTCAAACATTTCCAATAGAAAATTCTGTAGCTAGAGATGAGAGTTTTTAGATTCTCTCTATATAAGCATAAGAATGTTTTTCTGAATGTTAATTAATCATTAACCATTTGGGATTTTTTTCATTTGCTGCTAAAATTCTTGCCCTTTTCAGAGGTTTAAAATGTATTTCATGATTGTTCTTTCATCCATGAAGTGATTAAACTACCTGCTAATAGGCCCTTTATATGGGCTCATTTTTGGGAACTGAAAGTCCTTCCCACTTCAATTCTCTACTAAAATGAAGGAATTGCATATAATGTGCACACTGTATTTAATTCCACAATGCAAAGTTTTTAATGCACAACATTAAGAAGACCATTAAATATGGTCATCAATTATAATGCTAATTTATATCAGTTTTGGGGAGCATTAAGGAAAATCAGAATTTTGACGGAGATGCTCAACCTTCTTTAGGATCGTGTTCAGTTGATTTTACTCATCTGGCAAGGCCGAAAGGGTAGTCATCAGTGTTTGGATGTAGTAAAAAATTATAAAATATCATTATTTTCATATCTAAAAAGGTCCAAAAATATGGTAAAAGCAGAAGGAATAAAGTAGAAGAAATATAGTACACATAAATGTTAAATACAATGAATAGTACACATAAATGTTAAATACAATGAATATTTTATTCATATCATTTTACAGAATTATTTTTAAATTTTCTTTTGGCTATTCAAGTCATTTTAATAGCCTATTCTTTTAGTGGTGCAGGCATTTAATCAGAATGAAATATTCCTGATAATAATTTTTGATTTTTATCTAATTTCTACCTATCTTCCTAAATTTAATTTTTATGATTTTCTGCACTTTACATAGTTTGTGCACTGCAATACTGATGAATTTTTAGTGAATTATAGATGAGAGTGTATTTTCAGAACATCTCTGACATTTTTACCATTTATCTCACATGTTTAGATTTCTATTTCCTATATAACTTCTTCATTCATACTGTTCTACAGGATACTATCTTTTCTTGCAAATGCAAAATTTTCAAAAATATTTCCAGACTTTTACAGAAAAATCACACTTTCATAAAATTGGAAGTATTTACCTAGAAATTGCAAAAATTATGAAAATTATGATAATCCTCTCTTTCTTTTAATACAACTTGTCACCAAAACCATGCAGGCTTCTTATCACTTTGGGGTTTCATTATGAAGTGTTACTCTGTGTGACACAGGTAAAGTTGCACATGTGAAGAATGAACATACCTCCATTCTGCAAAGGCTGTTTTAGGGCTTGCTATAAGTCTTACTTCATGCTCCTCATCATTCCTTATATTATTCAAACTACTGTTCTACTCTACATCCAGCAGTGGTCACAMGGTGAAACAGCATTTTTCTACTACTAAATGCTGCATGAAACTCTACAGCTTTTACAAGCTTGGGTAGTGGAAAAAAAATGGCAGCTGTCTGCCATTCAATTTGTAATTTACTTCTCAAGGTTAACTGAGCAGCCATTCACATCCTTCACCAACAGAGCAGCTCATTTCTCATTTATCCTAGTATATCCTGGGAGCCAGAAGTTCTTCCCACTTGGCTTCTGCAAGAAGATGAAGGAACTGCAGATATTTCTAGAAAATTATTCTCTGACTCTGGTAGAAGCCTTTGATAAAAAAAAAAAAAAAAAAAAAAAGACATAGGCCTGACAAGTAATATGCCACTTTTGGTGGAAGAACAGTCAGATCTGTCTGTTTAAAGAAGCCACAAGAACAACAGATAAATTTAAGCAATGTCTTCCTCATGAAAAAAAAGGAAGAGCTGAAGAATTTCAACCTCTGCTAAATTCCCTGCTGCCGCGATTGGGACAGGGCATAGCTTGATGCAAGCAAAGTGTCGATTTTATTGTTGTTACACACACGTTTATATAGATCAGAAGGTACGCGGATTGGGTGCTTCTTCAAATCAGGCACTCCTTGATTGGTTAAATGCAAAAGCAGCTACAAACAGGTTATAAGAAGTACTGAGTAACAAACTAAGTCTTATCTACAAAACAATTCTCACTTTTACAGGTCCCTTTGTTCAGGGTGATCCGGCCTTATCTTTGTCCCTCCCAGAGCAGCAATTCTCCCTTCTACAGCTCCCTTTGTTCAGGATGATCTCCCAGGGCTTGTGGCCGACAAGTTCCAGCAGGTACTTGAGGCCCTGTGAATGTTGGTCGAGTCCTGGCCCTCACCCTGCACCTTCAAAGACACTGTTGAGCATGGTGCAACTCTCTTCCTAAACTCAAGTTGCTCTGCACACATGTAGAGCATGTACATACACCAGATGCCCCCTTTTATCAGCACTTAAACTGAAGAATTCAGGCTCTTTATTCTGATTGGTAGTAGAAAAGGGTTGTGCTATAGTTAGCGACTATTGCAATACCATTTGAAGTTGTGGCAAAACAATTCATTTAGGACACTGGCACTCCAAACAAAAGTGGCATTTATCAGAAAATTAATTAAAGGCATGGATTTCCATTACAATTTGGCATTGGAAAGGATAAGTACCTGTAGCAATGCAGGGACTACAATTCTGTGTCAAGTTACTAATCAAGTTTTAAAATGTTATTCCATGTTCCATGCTCTTTTTTTTTTTTTTTAAACCTTTTTTTTTTTTTTTTTTTTTTTTTTTTTTTTTTTTTTTTTTTTTTTTTTTTTATCCTTAGGTATCCTTAGGGACAAATTCCTTAATAAATTGCATATGTTCTACATCAGTATATTTATATGTATAATAATACACAAACATTTAACCTCCACTTCACTAGTACCTAATCAAAGAATAGTTATTGCAAGCAAATGTTTATTGAAGATCTAGAACAGAATAAAACAACAACAACAAAAAATAAACTGGCAAAAATGAGAAGTGTCTTATCTTGTTAAAAGTCGAAGCTATAGGTTGGATGTGGAAAAAGAAATAATAAGAAAAGTCATTTTTTTCCTGTGGACTTTGATAATTCTTTATGGACTTTCCATTAATTTTGATTAAAAAAGTTGAATAAAAATGAAACAAATTACAATAGAATGTTTCTGTTTCCAAGAAAAAAATAAATAACATCAGAGACTTAAATAATACACTTTTTTTTTTTTTTTCTTAATGAGAAATACTGCATTTTGTTTGTCTTCGGTAATTTTAGATAAAATTTTTCTTTAAGATGATTTAAAACTTTTTTTTTTCTTATAAAAATAAGCCATATAGAATCTGTAAATCTGTGAATATTTTCTGTGAATATTTGTGTGGATATGGTTGTTCATATATCATGGTTGTTCATATATTATGTCATGTTCATATGGACATGAAAATCCCTTTGCCAGTTTCAATATAATCTGTGAGAGGATTAGATATCCAAAGACCCTTATGCTCCTCAATTACTAGGAAAATACATCAAATTACCTCTTTTTTTTTTTTTCTTTTTTTTCTCAATAAAGATTACGTCTTAGATTTTTCCAAGAAGGCAGTCAGTGATCTTTAAAAAACAACAACAACAAAAAACACTAATTAAATACAATCAAACAATCCATATAATGACAAAAAAGATACTCTCTTGGATCATGGAAATAATAATAAGAAGCAGTGGAGCAACTTGGCAGTTCAAAGCTCTCAATGTCAAAGGTATATAGAGATATCACTCTATATTCATATAATTCTACTGAAAGTCAGATGATCAAGGTAGATAAATCTAGAGAAAAACAACACTAGCTCACAAGTTCATGGAGCTAGTTATTTTGTTTGTTCAAAAAGACATTATTTCTCTAAAAGATTTGGACTTTCTCTAAAAATAATTTTGGACTTTTTTTTAAACATATGTAGGTATTTTAGATGTCAGGCTTATTTTTGATGTAGCTATTGATGATTAACCTTGCTTTATGATGGTACAGTTACAGCAGTATGGTTCTTGTTCACTTAAAGAGATGCCAATCTTAGGAAAGGAAAACTAGTGTATATGGAGAAAATATCATCTCATCTAAGATTTCAGAATTCATCTTCTTACCAATTCATGGTGAACATAGTGTTAACAGTTGATTGTTAAATCAACTAATTTTTACATCATTGTTACCCCTTTATAGGGCTAAAGGTAGGGACCTAAGCTGACATTTAACTCATGCTCTGTTTTGTTATATATTACAGGTCTCATACACTTTATTTATTTATTTATTTATTCTGATGAATGCAATTCTGGACTGATGTGCTCCTCAGTTAGGATAGATTTTACATTTCAGGAAGAATTTGAACTGTTTAGTCTAAACTTCTAAAGAGCATGGATGAGTGTCTTGGCTTAAATTTTTAAAGCTTTAAATGGTTATGTTCCTGGGGTTCCTATGATAAAAAAAATCAAAACCTGCAATATTGCTCATGTTAATATAGAGTTCTTGTTTTACTTCTTAGACTTTTCTTATGAATAAACAATTAAAAATATGTTCAACACAACCTCAGTACAAACTATAAAACTTTTATAAAGTGTGTTTCTCTAGCATCTTGTGGAAGTTTCTGAGCTAAGAGAATGTGTATTTGTACTTTCAGTGAATCACTGCATTATCTTTTCCCATTATTGTTGCAAAATACCTAAAAGTGTGTCGTTAAGAACCACTACAGAAAAATGATTGTTGCTTGTGATGGTGCTTAATATTATGCTTTTCTTCTCTTTTTGAACAAAAAAATGTCTACTGACAACAAGGTGAACACGATGGGAAAGTGCTTTTGAAGACTGTACTTGAGAGGCAGAATCTAATAAAAGCTATTTCTTTCAAGCACACACATAATTGCACTTATATGAGTAGTCTTATGTATGTGCTCTAGCCAAATCACTTAAGGGTGAATACAAACATGTTATCCTCCAACTGGGCAGAACTAGACCTAATGAGAAATGCTCATTTAGCATGAGTGCAATTGATACTTCCGATGACTCATACTGAAGTCTGATGGTAATTTAATAGCTGTCATATAGATTCAGCTTTTTCATTAGTCTGATTATTATTATTATTATTATTATTATTATTATTATTATTATTATTATTATTATTATTATTATTATTATTATTATTTTGTGATGTTCCAAGCCCTATTCTAATCCCTCCAGAGTAGAAGAAATTTAGATGAGAATATTTTAGCACAGGGGACTATGTAATATCTCATAGCTGCCTATTGCCAATGCCAATGATATTACACCTTAGTTTGTTGATAAATATACTAATCACTTGTATAAACAAGAAAAATATAAATTATTTCTATTTCTATTGCTTTTTATCTTAAAATCTTTAGCTCACATTTAAATCACTTTTAAAAAAAGAACTAGAGATATATGACAAACTCACTACCTTAGTTGACCAATTAACCAATGACCAGTTGAGCAATTAGACCAATTTGCTATATTTTCTACCTGAAATATAAAAACCACAGGGTATATATAAACACACACATTATCTCGGTCTTCTATATCTATCTATGTAGTTATAGTCTTCTGCCACTGTTCTGTATTCTTTATCCTTCTTCTTCCCACTGTTCTGTATTCTTTATTCCTGTCTTCCTTCCTTGAGACAATGGCTAAGAAGTTGCAGGAGGAGAAGAATTAAGCTACATTAAGCTACAACAAAATAATCAGCTCCATTCTCCACTTTTTGGTGTTGTTTCTTATGGTCTTTAAATTTTCTGCATCAATATTTCCTTTCTACCATTTTGTTTAAAGAACTATACTTATATTAATATCAAGTAAGTAGTTTTGTTAAGATTGGAATAAATTTGAAACTACTATCTCATTTGAAAGAAAATTTGAAAGAAAACACCTCTCTTGGGTTGATGTTCTTGCCTTTGAATGTTCTTAAATACAGGAGTTCTTCAATTGCATCATTTTGAAGCTGTTGGAAAGGATTTTTGTTTTTGACAACATTTCTTGAATTTTGAATATTCTTGATCTGCCAGCTCCTGATGTTAGCAAGTTAAGTAAATTCCCTGCATAGCAGTAAAAAGCTGTGCTGTAACCTTCATTTCTCTTTAAATAGTGTTAATTCATCAGGATTATTATGTTTTCTTTGAATTCTACAGCCCCAGTAAAACTTTTCTTCAAAAGCTATTTACAGTATCTCTTCCTGAAAGCTGACCATGAGAGCACATGTATTCTCTAAAAATAATATGAAAAAAAAAAAAGTGAAAACAAACATTACAATCCACTGTTGCCAAAATAGGAATGTCATTAGCTCTATTGACAGCAGAAGATAAGGTAGACTATATCTTATAATGAAGGTAATTAAACAGTTGGCTGCATTTAAAGCCTAGGATACGTTCTCCATATGTAGCAGTAATCACAACTGGTCATCTTCCTAAATGGCACACAAATTATAAATTATTGAACAAATACATGAATCATAGAAATTCTAAGATTAAATCATGTAAGAATAGTCTGACTGTAATTATGACTTCTGGACATAAATTAGAGCAAAAGAGAGAAATGAATAAACCTTCTCTTTAAAAAAGAAAACCTATAGCAGCATAATCAAGACAGTAACAACATATCAAATACCAAGTGCCAAAGAATTGTTATCATAACTTCATTGATGAAGAGTAAAGAATTCAAAATGCTCCCTCAAAAGTGTTATTTGCATATATTGAATTATTATTTCTTTTACTATAAATCGCTTACATACAAATATATATTAGGCTTCAGCAGCTTCCACAACCATCATGGTTTGAAGTATGCTTATCATTCCCTTTATTGCAAAAAAGGTTATCTCCTTATGATATTAGGTTATTCTTGGACACTTATTAAGTTCCTAGTCATGTTCTTGTAAAGTATCCTGAAAGTGTCTAGGTCATTTTGATTTTGAAAATTGATTAATTTCTGTTTTGTACTTTACAAGCCTCTACTTAGATGGACAGTGTGTGCTTACTATAGATTGGGAAGAGGGCACAGCTTGTAGGTCAGGTGTAGAATGTCTTCTATTATTTTATCTCTCTGTCTTCTGTTATTCTTAGTGTCCATTTTTTATTTGTACTATAATCAATGTGTGTTTTTAGAATGACTTTCAAAAGAGCAAAAAGGGTAGGAGGGAAAAAAAAAAAAAAAGCAAGCTGTATATATAGTGTGCCTGCCTGTAATTCTTAATTTCTCATCTCCACTTCCAACATTTTGCCCAAAATGCTGCTTTCAGAGAAATTCAGCTGAAAGCAATGTGGAAAAGATTCTGAATAAAATTCTACACTCCTAGACTCCTAAGTGTGAAGAGGAGTAGCTTAGCTAATCAATTTTTTTGTATAATCTCCATAATTTACATATCACTGCTAACTTCTATAAATATAACAGGAATGAAATAAAAATAAATGTCTCTTTTTTAAAGATATTTTGATTTTCAAATGATGAATGGATGTTAAACATCTTTTCTAATTGCCAGGATACATTAGCTTGAATAGAATCAAACTTATAAATATTAATATGAATATATAAAGTGAAGCTTAATAAATAATATATACAGTTCTTGGCTTGGTTTCACATAGGTGAATCTGCCATTGCAATGCTTAACTTTCAGGACCTTGTGTCACTGTAAAATTCAAAACCATAAAGTTTGTGTGTCTTGCAAGAAGATAAGAATAGCAAAAGAACTGTATTTTATATTTTATGTCTGAAAAGTGTACTCTTAATACAGTGTATATTTGGGTTTTCAAATATGACTCTTCTCCTAAACCTGAGAGACCTGGAGAGACCTAGAGAGATCGGAGAGACTTAGAGACCTAAAGACCTGAACTACATTAGTCTTTTTTTTCTCATTGCACTATCTCTTTTAAATTCTAGAGGATGAAATACTTTCTGGAGACAAAGAAGACAAGATTTTCTGTCCAGTTGATTACATTAAGTTTTGTACCACTCACAATGTATGTAGATACTAGGATATGAGGTATTCTGAGTGAGACTCTCTCAACATCTTCTGTGGAAGCTATTCTATTTTTTATAAATATTTTAATATTTACTGGAACATGAATTAAAGTGTAAACATGACAAATGTGTTTTCAACTTTTCAGATTATAGCTTCCCAGATCCAAAAATTACTGCCATCATTAAATAAATACATAAACAGTTCTTGAAACAATAAATGCAGCCCAAATAATCCCACACTCCTTTTAGGTATGCATTCTAATAAATAAAATGCAAAATCATATATTTCAGTGTTTCCTCTCCTCCATTTTAAAGCAGCTTCAAAATGGGAAACTGCAAAAAGCTACATTAATCTATTCCATATCTGAATAAGTAGAATATTTTTCTAAACCCAAGTTCAAATCTCTGCTCAGGAGTGGGTAATACAGTTAAGTCTGGGTGTCTCACACTGTTGGTGAATTGTTCAGTTGCTAGGCATTAGGAAGAATTAGAAGGATAGCTTTTATGGTCTCTTGGCTGCAGTTACTCAGGGGATATATCACATGCCTAACAGATTGCGGATAGCATAGTAACTCATCTTGTTTAATATTTAGACATGTTTCTCCATTCTCACTTTCAGCCACTCAGTTGTTTGGAGATAATAAACTAGCACATAGCAGGGGGACAATTAACATTTTGTACCTAAAGGCCTAAAAGGACATGTATAAACACAATTCTCCCCTCTGAAGTGGCTATCAGAATTTTATATGATAATGAGTACATCAATATCAATTCCATGCTGTATCTTTTAATTTCTTCAATCTCTTTTTGTTTTCTTGTCTGTAGCCATCTCCTCCTCCTTTCCTTTCCCATATAACTTCCCAAAATGCATTTCCCTCTACATTTTAAATATTCATAAAAAGTGCTGATAAAATGTCAGTGCTTTATCTCACTTTTGAGGCTGATGAATTACCCCTTCCTTTTAGACAAGCAATAACATAAATTAGGATTTTTTAAAATGTCATTCCTTATTTAATTGGAAGTACTTGTGGTACATCTAAAGAAATACAGAGAAGTCAAGTAAAAATTATGTCTATTCATCAAGAAGATAATAGTAGCTTAACTAGTTACAAGAATGATTAGGTTATATAAAGCACTTGGTCCTGCATAAACAGTGACTACCATTAAAAAGTTTGAAAATCGACATTTCATTATAATCTTTATAATATTCATGTAATTATAATGCATTATGACTATTGACTAAAATGTATAATGTTTATAGGGCTGTTAATATCCCAGCTGGTCCATATTTCTAACACTGATTATAGTGAAAGAAATGCGTAAATATATTCAGAGACAAATGTTTTGCACACATATTTTTCATGAGTATTAAGATCTATAACTCATTTTGGCCAGACTTGAATTGCTTTCAAACCAAAGGAGAGATTMATATTTACTTGAAAGAAAGTTGGATTGTGACCTAGAATTTTAATCTTTCTTTCCTCCTTTTAATTCTATTTTGAGTTTTTATATTGAAAAAGTTCTTCATTTCAGTAATTAGTCAAATAGATATGTATACATAAATGTAATAAGCCATGCATAATTTATTCCTGCCCCAGTCTATTTTCCAAGAAAATGAGGGCATTTCAAACCCGTGTTCAGTATATGTCTGCTCCTTTTGTATAGCTTAGTTTCCTCAGAATCTTAAGGACTGTATTATGATGGCTACATATACTTAATTAAAGGAGTTTTTTTTTTAAAGTGACATAGATGACCGGATGGTCATATATATTAAATGGGCATAGCTTTATCCATTTATATATTTATTTTGGAGTAGGGGAAATCCAGTTACATACATTAAAAAATAAATTTTCTATTGTGAAAAAGTAATTTTTGGTAGTTATTATTATTTTTTTTCCATTTGGAACAGTGCACAAATCTGAAATCTCAGGAACATGCATGAAACAGAACTTCCACTTTCCAGCTGCAGGTATGAGCCTGCAGCAGAAATTTGTGGATGAGGGTCTACACTAGCCTGCATAATGGATGAGGTYGAATTAGATGTACGTAACTGGCAAATTTGGTCTTAGGCTCTGTGACCGTGTGTTCCTTCCCAAGGCTCCCTCCAACCTTACCTTTCACCTCAAGCAGTAACTGCCAGTGGCAATCATGATGGTTATGTCCACTCAGTATGGCTGCATCCTCAATTAAGTTAAGTTAACTACTCAGGACCCATCGAGCTCTCCTCTCAATGGCATGGCAATGGGCTGCTTGCCCGGATTTCTCCTTGAGTAAGGATGCTTCTCAAGGTTTGCTTCATCTCTTATCAGTAACAGATCCTCAGTAAATAACTAAATCACATACTGAAACTTTGCAAACGTTGTTAATTTGCATATCTAATTAATTGTACACATATGCCTTTAACATAAACTATTGACCAACTAAGACTGCATCCAGCTGTCCCCAGACTCTTCTGAAAGGAGCTGGAAAGCAAGGGGGTCCAGTCTGAACCTCATGGCTCAACAGGAGGGTGTCCTTGACAATTTTGTCTGATCCTGTCCTCTATGACATAAATAACAGAGGGTACCTTACCACCAAATCTTGTTAAACGGCTGTTTTATTTACCACTGAACTTTTTAAAATCATGGTCTTACATCAATAAAAATATTACTCTCTTTCCAATAAAGTGTATCACTCATCCATGACAAACTCTACAAATTACTTTGACAAATAACACTGTATAATAAGTGCTGCTCTGTTAAAATTATTTTTATTTCAAATTGTATTACTTGTATTACTTTGTATTACTTAGATAAGAGAAGATGAAAATATGTATAACAGTATGCTTCCATGGTATCAAAAAAAGAATCCTTTGGCAAGAAAACAGTTGGTAATATGCCTATATTATCATTATGTTTCTTCTTTACATATCATACATAAAATAGGAAGTGTGAATAAAATGCTTATGCTTGCATTCAAACTACTGCAGTAGTTAATATTAATTGTTGTTGACAAAATGGGTGTCAGAAAAGAACAACAACAATAAAAAAGACAGAACTCAGTGAATACCTTTTGTTCAAATCCCAGCTCCATTCAATCTTCCAGACAGAGCTTCCTTTGTGGAAAATTTATAATTCCCACTTTCCCCTTTAAAGCAGTAGGTGTCCCTTACATGAGCTATAACTCTTGCATAATTGGGCAGCCTAGGACTATTTCCAAATTTTCTGTGACAGGCGTAATTTTTCATGAACACATCTGCCATAAGTTAAAAAAATTTAGGAACAATTATCCAAAAGAAAAAATCATGTGATTTATGCAGTGTTGGTAAGATCTGACAATAAAAATCTTGTCTCTCTTTTTCTCAAATAAATATTTGTTCAGTTAGTTTACACTTTAACCCCCTTCTGATAATATGTAATATAGATTTCCTTCTGTTGTTTGTTTCCTCCTGCACTACTAGCTCATTAAGGAGAATATGTGGCTTTATATGGAAAATATATGAGCAATTTGAAAAAGGGCACTTCAGACACAAAGCTAATTTCAAGCTTTATATCACTCCAAAGGAAAATTTATTTTATTTTTTTTTTTCCATGCAGATTTAGTAAGTATGAGAAAAGGCAGAAACAGGTTTTGCTATTCACCTCCTTGTTCATAGGCATAAGTTAAACTTCAGTAAGATCAATGTTCACTTTTCTACTGATTTGATCTGGCACGAGAGCTGAATTTACTTGTGTGGTGGCATCATGACACAGATCTCAAAAAAAAAAAAAAAAAAAAAAAAAAAGATACTAAAACATCTTATTCTCATGCTATTTTTACCAACTCAAAGAAATGTCATTCACTAATTGAACTTTTGGATCACCAGAAAGACATCAGGCAAGAAACTAGATATGACTGAGAAGGAAATGAAAAGAGTAGAATTTTGGACACAGGGAAATAGCCAAAATAAATTCTCTCTATGTGCAATTCTAAATTAGAAACTCTTTCTGGGAATTATGTCAGTAGCTTCATATGAGAAAATGATAGTGGTTGTTTGTGAAGCAAATGTTCCCTATGTTGTACAGTATAATCCTGCTTCAAGGTTCGCACACACTGGCTATTGACTAATTAACAAGATATAATCCACCATCACACTCTTCTAATTGCTGTCAGAGCTCAGTTTTTTCTTGAGATATTCTTTTTTATTTAATAACATACAGTTCCTTTGAGAACAGAACAGGGGAGAAATAAACAAGAGTAAGAGAAAAGAGTAAGAGTCAGGATACTTTTTTTTTTTTTTTTTTTCTGTACCTTAAAGGAGATTTGAGTGGAACTGAAGCACCCAGTGATGTATACATATATATAGAGAGAGAGAAAGAGAGAAAGAGAGAGAGACTTTCACCTTGAAATCACATATATTCCTGTGTTGCCAGTGTTTTGAATGAACTATTTCATCATCAAAATTCTTGGAACATAATAAAGTCTGACGCTCTAAGTCAGGACCAAATTCTCCTCTTGCCACCCTCTTCCTTTCCCTCTCCCTCTCCTTCCTTTCCTCTCCTGTCCTCTCCTCTCTTTTGTCCTCCTCCTTTCTCCTCCTCCTCTCCCTCTCCTCCACTTTAGGAGAGTTAACTTTCACCTAGATCCTAGTATGCATGACCCCTTTATGAGCTCCTTCTGGCTGGGAATCCTTCAGTCTTGATTTTAGTTTCCCCATCAGTAAAATGGGAAGTATAAATTTAAAAGCAATAAGATTTCTGTCAATATCTGTTGGTATAAAAATCAATTCTATGACCATGGAATGAGTGAARCCATCTGAAATATAGCTAGATCATTAAGAAAGTCTATTGGTCTTAGCAGGAAAAGGTCTTTTTTTTTTTTCTTTTTTTTTCTTTATCTGTGCAGATGAAACATTGTAATTTTTATGACAAATAAGTTAAGACTCATCATGATTATATTTTAGTGTTTATACCATTCCCAGTAGGCTGTCTGCAAGTTGTTAATCATTTAGTATGCTTGATTTGGTACTAGTTTTAAATTCCATAACAGCAAAGATCATTTAAACTACTCTTGACTAAGCTGATGTAAAATATCTTGAACTTAAATGCATATGCAAAGTGCAGTATAATTATTCTAAGACTGTTTTCTGGTGCAGATGAAATTAATAACAAAATAAATAAATAAAACAAAATGATTGAACTACATTAATTTGTCTATGAGTTCTAGGTTAAAAAATTATGAAAAAAAATGAATGTTCTGCTTTGAACTGTTGTCAATAAAGTGAATATGTCTGAGTATGCTGTTCTTTCCTTTTTTTTTTTTCCTGAGGCATTTACACACTCACAAAAAAGTACAAATGTGTACAAATTAATATATATATATTTGCATATGGAGTCATGAAGATAATTTTAGTTCAAATAATCTTCCACTAGCTCTAACACAAAACTGAAAAAAATATAGTATGAAAAGATGTTTAGCAGATGTAAAACTGTCACACATAATCTATAAAACATTATATCAGCAGCAGGGCTCTTGTTCATAAAATGAACAGTGGCTGCTTGGGCTTTAACTGTGTGTCCCAGTTCTGCCAATTACAAGGTGACAAAGTTAATTCCGTTAAAGCCAATACTTTGAGATAGATACATTATCGTAATACCATTAAAAATCATTCAAGTCCATATTCCCTAGAAAGTGGCAGAATTATGAAGATTTGAATTCCATGCCAATGATCGGATTTTGGAGTGAATTTAAAATGCCCCGTGGGGGTTTTAAAACTCTGAGACTGAATGTGACATCTCCCATTATTAGGAAATCCCACCCCTTCTGGATCCTTTTAAAGGCAAGTGATATAACACCATACATTGACTCTCAAGCTGAACTGCTTTTCTCTTATCAGTCTGAAAACCTAAAATACTTAAAAATCTTAAATCACCAAGGAAGGGAAAAAAAATGAAACCATTAACTCTTCAGTTTCTGTGTTAATTTTCTAAACCTATTCTTCCATTTCAGTAAACCAGTGAATCATTTTTCCATCGAGGTAGTTACCACCATATTTGTATACAGTGCTTTGAACTCCAAAGAAGAAGGATGTTATATAGGATCTGACCGAATGGATTGTATACCTGTTTTAAAGATTCACTTACAGAAACAATTTGTTATCTGTCAGTGTTACAGCTCCTTTGAACAAACTTTTAACTAAATTACATCTTTCTTTAAAAAGTGTATGTCTTAAAAGTCTTGAATAAGGGTAGTGAAGAGGTAAAGCAAAAAGTAGACTATTGTAATCTTTTCTGTACTGAGGCACTAACTTTATTTCTTACCCGTCTTTGTTTATGGTTGTAAACTATGCAGTCATTTTTGTGCTATTTCTATTCTGTGATTTAGATATCTGATGAATGTCAATGAACATTCCATCTAGCTAAGCTAATCTATGCTATAATACTATCAATTTCACTRTTGGTTTATTTGTACGCTATTAATACATTGTGCTGTAGCAGAGAAAAGTATAACAAAGGCAAGACCTATGAGGTATGTTTACCAATGAGATAAAACAAATATTATAGGATTTAGCTGTCAGGGAGAAAAAGGTGAAGTGAATTTGGAAAAGAAGAAAGTATAAATTTAACATGAAAAGCGATACATAGTAGCATGAAAGAAAAAAAAAAGCAGGAAGACAGCTGAAATAAAGAGCAATAAGAAATACAGTGCATAAAAGAGATAAGATCTTGAGAGTAAGGAAGGATCTGGAGTGAAATAAAAAAAACAATGGGGGAATCATTTTCACTATGATGAGTGTTTTTTGTCTTTTTTTTTTTGTTGTTATTCATTTTTAGAATTGATAGCTAAGAATATAAGGAGGTCTCAGAATAAAAAGTTGAAATAATGTGAATTGATCCAATGAACATGAGCATAATTTTTTGCTCCGCCACCAGTCAGAGCTCTATTTAAAGAGAGAATGAAAGAAAGTTCTGTGGTAACCTGAAAAGTGAATCAAGTGCCACTGGGGTAGATGCCAACCTGATAAGGGTGAATAAAGCTATTCCCTAATGTCTTCATTTTAACAAAGATGACAATAGATTGAACACATGATTGAAAATCCTATATTTTCAGGTGTGTATTAATAATACATACAGATATCCACCTAAGTATAAATGAAGGTAACTCTCAGACATAGCAATGTAGAGGACTAATAATCCTCTGCCAAAGAAGATGTTCCCTATATATGTGTTGTAAACACATATAGAAAATATCTAGAAACATCAGAAAATGTCATGAGTGTATTTTACTCTCAGAAGTTAGGAGCTAAAATTAGTGTTCGAATATGACCAATATACAACTGACCTAGAGGCACTGAGAAAGTACAAACTCAGTGTGCCAAGGAGCCAGATGCTGTCTTTGGAATAACATTTTTCAGGCCTTGGCATCAGAAATCYGCAATGCCATCCAAACAATTCCTATACACTACAGGGACTTATTTTTTCAGACAGCATACTAACTATACGAACTAGCCAGCTATGGAATTAAAACAGAAGAGGTTTAAGGTATAAGCAGTCTATTTGGTTATAAGGATTGTTGCATGCAATAGCATCTCTTTCAAATGGATACTAGTCTTACATGAAAGGAAATGCAGGCATTTGTTTTAACTGAGGCTTAAAACTGAGGCCTTTAAAAATGACACTTTTATATGGAAGCCTAGAGTATGTGAAAATCAAAAAACATTTTTCTGTATGATATGTAAACCTTATTTTCTCTCTTTAGCGAAAATTAATGAATTCCACTCAGTGCAATGTTAGTACCATATAAGTTTGAAGACAGTGAATCCAAAGCAAAGTTAATTACCGAATCCAAGCTAATTATACACACACATTATTTTGAATGATTCTTTGAGGATTAGAGGAAAAAAAATGCTTTTTTTTTTTTTTTTTCTGTAGGAATTTCAGATCTACTGGTGAGCCCATCATAGAGGTTAATGGGAGTTTTGCTATTCAATTCAAGAGGGTTGGGATTAGCCATAAAGCTCTCACCATAAGACTTCTTTGGACTTGTTTTTTTTTTTTGTTGTAACTTCCTGAACTTAAATGAATAATCCATTCTGATGCAGTTCATCACTTGTGTTCATCATCTACAAGTAATACCATTAGATGTCATAAAAATGAATTAATTAACGCTTATGACACACTTCAATCTCCAGAAGAAAAACTCGCAAGAACATACCTAACCCCTTCTTTGGAGCAACATTTGATTGGTATGCAGAGAAAACAAACAAACAAACAAAAAAAAATTAATTAATTTTAAAAAAGAGCTGCACAAATTACTTGGCAACAAGATCCCTGGATTTTAGACACTGAACAAGGAACCTTGCTGAGGAAAATATGTATGTGATTGTGTTACATAGACCTCAATATATGCAATAATGAATATGAAGAAATCAATCTACTAACTATGAAGAAGTGTTCTGGATTTTTTGTATACTGCTATATATATAGTTTTAGGTGCTCATACAACAAAATGAGAACCTATGACATCCGTGTCAATTTCTACTATATATCTTCTTGTTACATAAAGTGAGTTCACTGAATTTTTACAAGGAGTTCACTGAATTTTTCTGTTGCAATAGACTTCATACACTCACACAATCTTATGCACAAACACACACTATGTTAGCTGATAATTAGCTTTTATGTACTGTTTTAGACAGTATTATCCAAAATATCAACTTCTGTTGCAGGCAGCTGTCCTGATATGCTCTCACAATAGATCCGGTTGAATATAAACAAGGTTTTCAGTAACTTTTCAGTAATATATTCATTTAAAGAATCACAAGCTTATGATTAGCAAGTGTTGGGATATCATCACTTTATTCCTGTCTTATTAAATATTTGTACTGATTTCTCACAATGGAAATATGGGAAGCAGATCTCAAAATACAGTTCCATCCCTATGGGTACATTGCTAGGCTCCTTTAATCAATTTGTTTGTTCACTTTTTAGTCCCTTTACTGATATATTGTCACTTGACCTTAGTCAAATTAATGCCAAATATTACTGCTTGAATATTTGTCAGTTGGAGATATGTCATCCCCCACAAAGTTGTACACCAAAAGAGCCAAATATTCATGTTAAGTCTATGTTTTCTAAAAAATATAGACTTAAAAAATGCATTTTTTTTATTTCCAAAAGGAAAAAAAATATTATTCAGGTTTTTTGAACTCATTATTTGGTTTTATACATACTCATAATCAATATCTTACTGTTCTCATTACATATTGATATTCAAAGACTCGTGATTATTACAACCCAGTATTGAAGTTTTCTAAGAAAGCTGTTAAATCAGCCATTATAATAGTGGTCTTAATTTTCTTGTTTGTTTGTTAATTTGCTTTTTTATCCTCAATGGCAAATAATGTAATTAAAATGTTACAGAATCACAGAATAGTAAGAAGAAAGGCATTTTTCAGGCTGTATATTCCAACCCCTTACTAATGTGCAATAGTTTCTTGCAATATATTTTCCAATACTTTACATAGTCTTGATCTATTTTTACAAAGAATTCTACAGAAAAAAAAAAGAGAAGGGAAAAAAAAAGAAAAAATGAGTTCTAAACAAAGAGATTTACATGAAACCTACACAATAAAATATACACAAAAATCTTCTGACCCATTATAGTGTTAAGAAAAGAACTTTTCTAAGCGGGTTTTTAGTTTATTGTTAACAATCCACTATGTATGTTTATGCAAATAACAGGAAAAAAAATTAAAATCAGAATAAGAAATAATATAGATCTTTATTTTTTATGATATTCTAATAAGAGTGTCAACAGAAAGTTTGCAGATAAAACTTAAAAGTAGTGTACTTATTGCCCAAAATCTAAATTCTAAAGGTTTTCTCAATTGTGACACTAGTATATTGCCTCTAGGTACGAAGCTGATTTTTTGAAAATATCTAGCCTGATGCAAAAGAAGAGAGAAAGTGTTTATAGTTACAGGTGATCATTTGGGAGACTCTGGTTCTACCCTAATTGATAACATATGACAATAATTTCCTTCGTAATATTCTTCCTGAGAGAAAAAAAAAAAAAAATTCTATGTTAAGCAGCTAGCTCAAGAATATGATAGTTGTTCTGAATAAAGGATTATTTCTCTCTAATCCTGGCTGAAATTCCTAACTCTCAGAGTTGCATGGGTAGATAGATAGACATCTGCACAGTGTTTCTATCTGGTTATATTAGCCTGCCTACCATCAATATCTGTGAATGTTATTTTCAGAGGTATCAGTGTTTCCATGCATTTAATAAATAATATTACTCTATAACTGAGGACTCTAAATCAGCTAGCGGGACACCTAATAGTCATATGGCTCAATCTTGAGCCAAAGTCGTACCTCTGTAATGATATTAGATATTACAGGGATATAAAACTACCACTTTGTGTTCTCCCTCTGACTCCTGATGGTTTTTTTTGGTTTTTTTTTTTCCCCCTAGTTTAAATCATCTCACCGGAGTTTCCAGGCTTCTTTGTTTTGTCTGATTTCTCCTCTGTGGAAGAAACTGTACACAGAGGCAAGGCAGAGCCCTGCCTGTCCAATCTTGGAGAAAATTAGAGCTATGCACAGACTGTTTTTTCATTCTGTTTCCAATAGCTTGAGGCTTTCAGTCACACATCCTTTTCTCAGCCACTCTGTTGACCTGCTCCGTATGCCCTAATATTCTCTCTTGGCAGTATTTACTATATTTGCAGGCATTTTATACCACTAAAATGCATAAAGAAACCTATGGGAATTGGACAATCAGGCCCTGAAGGGTTACTGTATTTGTGTACATAAAGGGAATAGGATTTCTCCAAGGCAGAGAGCATCACCCTGTCTTTACTATTCATCTTCAAGAATGCATTTGAGAAATAAGTCTGAAGAATATTACTATTTTGGCTAAAATTCAGTTGAATAATCATTACAAGCCTGTGGCAAAGCCGGAATCTGAGTAACTACAGACAGAGAAAGAAAAGCTTTCACAGGAGGCTTAAATTTAAATACATACATATATCCTTTGAGACTGAAGATCTATTTTAAGAATTCTTGTATAGAAAACAAAAGTATAAACCTRCACTTTTTTTCAATAAAGTGTTCTCTTCCCTGCCTTCTGATGTGCCAACCACCCATTAAAAACCCAATTCTTTAGGGGAACAAATTAGCCATCTTAGGAAAAGTTGAATCGATTAGCATGAACATAAATGAAAACCAGAGAATGTACCAGGTGCAAAGAGATTAATTATGCTTTACAAAAAAAAGGGAAAGTAACAAAAGAAGAACTCACAATATGAACCTTTCAGAGCAATTATACTTAACAACATTGCTCTTTTAGAAAAGCATATAAGGAACATTTCTACATCTTCTGTAAGGGAAGGAGGTAATGTCCTCTATTCCTAATATCACCACACACCAAAGTCTGTGGTAGCTATGCAATCTGTTCTCTGGCGAATCTTTCTGTTTCTACATTTTCAACATTTACTTGAGGAGGAGTTATCTAAAGACAATATGACTCGAAGAAGAAAATATTCTTCTGGATGCATTAACTGGCCTTGCACACATAGAACTTTTGTGCAGTTATTCAGGGCATTCCTCTCAAATAAGGAACAAACTCCTCTAGCTGCAAGTCTGTCTAATAAAAATGCAAAAAAAAAAAAAAAAAAAAAAAAAAAAAAAATCCCAGCGACAAAGCAATCTAGCAAGCTTATCAGCAGCTTAATTCCCCAACAGGGCACCAGGGGCCATTACATGGCCATTAGCATCGCCAGCACTGGAGTCACAGACACAGCAGAGGCAGCCAAGCAGCCAGCCAAGAAATCAGCCACGGGCTTTGCAACAGACACAGATGTTGCTGCTAAAAAATTTATTCTAGACCTTGGCATCTGAGTCCTTTATCTGTCAAACATGTCCTGAATGAGGTCCCAGCTGTTAAGTTCGTTGTTGGAGGAAGGAGAAGAGAGGAAAAAGCTGAGCTGTATTTAGTTCATCATCAATAGGGCAAGCTCTAAGGAACTGTAAATTACAGTCTCCTGTAAATATTTCCTTACATTTCTACACATAATGGTGTGTGGTCTTCTGTAATGTTATCTTTACAGTAAAAATTCCTATCCATGGTATGAAACATTTGTACAGTGGTTGACACTTACTGAAGTCAACCTGTATTATTCAAACAGCATCCATTAGGAATAACAGCAAAGTAGAATCTCAAAATTCTTGAGAAATYTGAAAACTATAGGATTTTTCCCTCCAGAATTCTTTGTGTGTGCATATTCTAGCTGATATTGTGCATAGATATTATAAACTGAACAATCAGGATATGAGGAACATAGTATGAAGATAGATTACTGACTAAAATAAGATAAAATTAAAATAAACTGTGAGCAATCCTTCTAGCAGTAGAGTGTATCTTAGTAAAATAGGATGTATGTTAAGTGTCATTTATTTATTTACTTTTTAGAAAATAAATAAAATGGAAGAAAAATGAAGTTTTGTGATGTCAAAAATTTGTGCATTTAGTGTTTTTGTTATGGTCTTCAACTGTCCAGTCCTCAGGGGACAAACAGAGCACGACTACTTTATTCTGTTCTTTGTGCTTAAGTTTCCCTTGTTTAAAAAGCAGAATTTGGGGATACTGAAACAAAGATATCAGATACTTTTGTGTTCTTAATTCCTAAATAATATCTAAGCATCTTTCTCTTATGATCTCAGCTGATGTAAAAAGTTCTATCGGCTCCAGGACTTAATATCTCATTTAATAGAACAACCTTTTCTGAGACTTTTTAAAAAATTCTCATAAATTGCAATAGCATGGTACTTCTTATGGGGAACTCGGGATCCAGCTCTAGACAATGGAAAAAAATTATTCTCTCACACTTGAGAAGGATCAAGCCATTAGGCTAAAGAAACAACAATAAAATGAGAATTATGGATTAACTGCCTCAAAACTTGATTGCCTCATCCATGGTATTAGAATAATTTACCCTGCAGGAAAGGAGTAGCTGAATAACCATCATTCTTGCCCTTTGAAGACCTCACATTTGGATTATTGATCTAATTTGCTCAGGAAGCTTGACAGTTGTTTGGCCTTTGTCTGCTTTTCTTCCCATTCCCAAAGATCATGCTATTTTAACTACAGTCCCAAGATCTGTTTGTTTTGACAGATCTGCTATATACATTTGCCATAGTTTTCCTTACTTACAATKGTAAGCCAGTGGAGCACCTCCCCTCTCCTATGATATACAATAAAAAATAATGTGGCTTTTGAAATGTGAATCAATATTACTTTTGAAAGTTTGAGTATATTGCAAGTTCTCTATATCTAACATGAAAGTTCTCCCAGTTTCCCACGGAAATTTTAACAATAAAGCAAATCATCCCTTTAAAATTAGTTTTGAACATTATCATAAATAATATAAGCAAATAACATCAGATATCATTAGACACAGTACTTGAACAATAACATATATTATGCTGGGACAACTCAGGCAGTACAAACTGGCTGAGTGGAACTATATTCACTTACATCTGGATACTTATACATTTGGTTCTATAAAACATTTATTTTGTCCTAAAATTTTACTCATAAGTACATTAAATAATATATTATTTTTATTTTCTTCCCTCTCTTCTTATTTATAAAAAGCTACTATCAATTTCCAATGTGCATCCCTTATACCTTGACCATCATTCACAGTTAAAACCTCTCTTTCTCCCCGCTGTAGCTGTACTGCTAATGCTGTTAGACCAAACTTCTCCCTTTTCTGTAGCAAATAGCTAACTGCACCCTGACCCTTTTAATGCTACATACAGCTGAACTTTCTTATCTTTTAGAGATAATCCCTTAGGGCTTGAGGACAGCTGCTCCATTCTGCTTGGGCTAATGCTGTTATAAATTCCTGCACTGTTTTGTCATCTAGTATGCCCTTAATCAGAGCTGCTACAGAATATACTGTGCACCAAGGAGTAGTACTGCAGAATAAAAGATAACAAAACAAACCTTTAGGCAATTGTAATGATTTGAAAGAGTAAATTCAGGAACAGAGAACAGTTTCTCTTAGGTCCATCAAAGAAATCCTCTGATCTGGCTGATACTTTAAAATTAAATAGACTTGACTTCTCTTTCTTTTAAAGCACAGCCACAGGGTAGATACTACTTTTCACCAAAACCCATAGGACCTTTTCGGGACTTTTTCAGGCAAATGTCCTTGCCATAAGCTTAATACATAAGATTTCTTCCTTCTTTCACCTCTTTCTCCCATGGCCAATGACTCTTGGATTGGTTTTTGGTCTTTATTCAGTGTTGAAGGGAAGGTTAAAAAGTATCTTAAATTATAACTCAATTATTAACACAGTTTCCTAGAAAAGGTAAATTAATCCTTTGAACTCAAAGTGAAAGAAGAATTAAACCAATGTAATTTGCTTCCTAAATGGTTATTCAACTAGTAGACTATCATATAAAAATGACTAATAATGTAAGTAATAATTATTTTCTGGTTGTGCTTCCTAAAGACAACAAACTCGGCACTTTTTTTTTCTAAAATAGGTAGCTACCCTGGAAAGGATATAATAACATATAGTCAGCCACTACCCTAGAAAATCTAACCTATAAATAATTAGAAATCTGGATGAATGGGCTAGTTATTATAAAAATATTAACAGATAAGAAACTGAATTCCCAATCCTCAAACTTGAATCTGGATTTCTCATTTTCTGTGTGTGTCCTTATACAAACAGGCTGCAATACAATACGAAATGACTCTTAAGGCTATTGAGTAATATGTTCATAAGGAGTGTTTCTCCTTTTTTTTTTTTTTTTTTTTACATGAAATGGAATAGATTCAAAAGGAGACTGTGAGATCAATGACTAGCATGGACAGCTAGAAGCAATCTGGCTAGGAAACACTCTTTTAAAAGTCTAGGAAATTTAGCTGTCTTAAGCAGAGAAATATAAGAAAGATGGAAAGATGTGTAGCAGTGCAAATAAGCCATCCTCCTACAGAGAAGGCAGTGATAAATAAACTTAAAAGACTACTCAGATTTAAAGATTTCAACAGTATTCATTTTCCTGCCTGAACTAGGCTGAACATGCTATAATGGAATCTCAATCTATAAACTCTAGCAAGCTGAGCAGGGACAAACCTATTTAACATTTGAATAAAACCTATTAAAAGAAAGAAAAATGAAAACAAAAACTCCAAATATTTCAGTTAGCATTGCCGATGAGTCAGCAGTGCTTGATTCAAACTTTTCAGACTTAATTCAAAGTGCTTAAATGTGTTCTTAGTTTTAAGCGTATCTTACTGTACTTAAGAAATAACTCAGGCTTGTCAGCATTCCTTATTTAAGTTAATTACATGCTTGAATGCTTCACATAGCTGAGTTTTGTATGAGTATGGATATGAACCAATAAATCTATATCTTGCTACCATGCAATTGAAAATAACATTCCAATGAAAAATATTGCTTCAGAAGCCATCTTTTTTTTTTTTTTTTTCTGTAAATGTAGACATATTGTAGGCATATTAGGCTATAGCCCTTCATATTCTGGAACCTAATAATAGCATAACTAATTACAGTTTGAAAATCATACTGATGATACTATGTTAACTTGATAACTATACGCACACACACACACATAGCTATAGATATGTAGATGTGTACATTTGTAGATCTATAGATATAGATGATATAGATATAAATAGATATATCTGCAAGCTTCTGCCTCACTGCAATACATTTCTTCCATGACTTCGACTGAATCATTTTTTGAAGTGGAATTCAAATGGTAATATTTCTTTCATTGTGTAACTGTATCATCTAAAGAATACAATTCTGGAAAAAAAATCCTCATTATTTCCATTTCGTAATGAATTTTGGGAAACTATCTATATTAAGATAATATTTAGAGCATCTTCCCGTATGAAACAGCCTTTTATCATCATTTTTTTCCTATGCAAATACACTTCAGTTTAGAAACGATTTACCTATATTTTAACTTATTAGTTCAGTTGTATTTCTGTTAAAAATGGTAAGATTCTTTAAACTTCCAGAAGAGTTTTGTCAAATAAATGTAGGAGGGACACCACTGTCAAACTTTCACTTGTTTRGGGTATTCTTTTTAACAGTGAGGGCACTGTTGGGATCACAGGGATTTGATTCTCCAAAGAAACAACTACACACCTAGGGTTCCCTGACCAGCTCTCTAAAACAAAGATCCTTCCCTCAGAAGGACTAAAGTGCCATAGTTAGGATATTATGTATCTGAGGCTTCCTATAATCAATGAAGAGATAGCTATCTCCACAGAATAATTTAGATTCTGTATATCAAATAATCCTGGAGATGCCTGTCCTTTCTCTGATGGCTAAAGAGTTTAGAGAGGGACAAACCTGTGTTATGTAAACCAAAATATGTGTCTAATGCCATTTTAGATGCCATAGGACTTCTAAGAAAGGTACTATAAGCTGGCAGATACACAACAGGATATACCAGAAATTTATTTTATTTGAGCAGGAAACCAAACTGGATACTCTAACAGTGTAAAATTACATGATACATTCATGGTCCTAGAGTTAGATTCCAAGAGCCAGGAGGATGAATTTAGTCCCAGTTTCTATTTGTGGTTTTCAACTGAATCTTTTCTTTACTCTTTCTGTGACTTTATTTTCCATCCTTTAAATTTAAGTACTTCTCTACCATGCAAAGCTACAAATTACACAAATTACAAATTGATTGAGATGTGTACATTTATTATAATGGCGGGAATAGTTAAGTAGGCAGTGAAGGTAACATGTAGTTGTGCAGATAGATTAAATGTCTAAGTTTAATCTATATTACTACTTCCCAGTTACTAAAGATCATTTCTCAATAATAATGAATTATGAAGAGTCCCTGGTATAGTTTGCTTGAACTAATTAGGACTTTTCCCAGGTATCATCTAGGAGATACTATAGACGAAGGAAAGTTCCTAATTAAGATGTTGCCATACATTTCGGAGAGTAAGAGAAATTAATAACATGAAAGCAAGTTCTTTGCCAGCTGGCCTCACAACAGAGAAACAGTCCTTTGCATGTTTTATTTACTAGCTTTCATGTAACTTTGCATATATTATTTCATAGTGCTCACTCAATGGTAGGTCCCTTAACAAAGATTAGGTTCCTTAACAAAGGTAAAAAAAAAAAGGCAATATTTTATAGCAACAAACAAACAAACAAACAAACAAAGAAGCAAAGAAACAAATGTCTTGTTAATTATTGTACCCAAGGTAGATGAAAGGAACAGCAATATTCATTCCCTTCATTAAACTGACCCAACAACCACCCAAGTAAACAAATCCCTATAACCAAAGTCAATTTTTATTTGTTTGAAATCTATTAACTACTACAGAACTACTGAAACTACAGCACTACTACTACATAACTACTGAAATTCTTGTGCCTACAATGTTACTATGGACAAAAGGGAACACCATTGATATGTGTTCCATAGTTTATTTTCAGTCTAATAAAAGTCTGGAGAGTCTAACAAAATGCAACAAAACGCTATTATTTGTCCAGTTATGACAGTAACACTCACAGTTACTGAYACATTTAAGACTAATATACATAATTTTTCTAGTGGACCCATTTTCTCTGGTGTTATTCTTACCCTCTGGTGGTCCACTAGATTCAAACATCAGAAGTTTCACCCTTCCTCAAGAGATGTGGTGGAAGAGTTAAAAGAGGAGTCATAAGTGTCTTGAGGTCTTTATCAGAATATTACATGTATTGCAGATGTTCCTGTCCAGTTTAGGGCATTAACATCCCAACAGTCTGCTTACCCTATTGTTTTCATTGGTTCCCATCAAAAGTGAAGCTATCTGTACCACTCAGCTAATAGTTGTAGTTGCATGATAGCATCCCAAAGCAGTATAAAGGGCTAATGTTTCTTCATTAGTGGCTACACAATACTGTCAGACCTTTACAGTACAGGGTGGTCACAGAGCTAAGTCAACACAAATTAGGCAATAGTCATCTGATTCACAGACAATTACTATCACAGATAAAACAGACTAAAGTCAGCTCAGGCTCAGGCAGGTCAGGAAAGTCTTGATGGTGTTTTATTTCTCAGGTCAATACAATGACTCCACTAGCAATGCCAAAATCTTATTTTCTGCTCTTCAAAGTAAGCAAAGTCTTCTCTGTACCTTGAAGGCATAAATGAAAGCATAGAGCAGAGGAGACGAGAAAGTATCCGATGGGTACTAAGATCAAAAATTCCTTTAGAATAGTGTTTCTTGATCAATTCAGTTTGTTCTTTCATGAGAGACTACATTGACAAAAAAAGAACATGAAATTTCATGTAAAACTACACCTTGAAAACTTGATCATAAACTTAAGAAGTCAATAGGTGGCTTTGCAGAGGTATTGGATAAAGTTCTATAATCACACACATGAAAGAACATCAGTGCAGCATTTTTAGCTGTTTAATTAGATTAACTGCGGGTCTCAAAATTATGGTCCCATCTTTTGAATCTACAGAATGACAAGCCATAGGTAAGCACATATTTTTTTCCTGCTCATGATTAAAAAAAATCCACAGAGTTTTCTATATCTAATCTGTATTAAATATACATTTATGAATAAATACAAAATTATATTCTCTAATAAATATAATGAAGTGTATATATATGTAGTATATATAGTATATATATAAAGTGTGTGTGTGTGTGTGCGTATACATATATATATATATATAAGATTTTTTTTTTTTCCTGACATTCATGCTTGTAAACTCTCTTTTTCGCTTTCCAGGACATCTGGGGCGTAAAAACAACAGCAGAACAGATTCAGACTTTCTCATTTTGTAATTAAAGAAGGCCTGGATTTTTAGGTCTTGCTGTGAAGATCACAGTATGTGTATTTATAAGCCTGGTACATCCTTCTCACTGAGTAACTATCCTTATTGCATGTTTTTTTTATCTGCTCGGAAGGACAGATAGCTGGTAATTCACATAGTGTTTGTGATACTGTAAAGGGACCTAGTTCTTTAAAAAGCTGACCTTGGAATCAGTTTTAAGGGACAGAATCTAAGGCATATAAGGCTGGGAATTTCAGTGAGCATGTGGATTCATCTGACCTATGTATCTAAAGCATACGGTTATAAGCTCTATGAGCACAGGACTATGAGGTAGCCACTGTAGCTTTCGTTTACAGTCAACAGAGAGAATGGTAGTTCTTATACTAGCTTAAATATTATAAATACCAGTTTATACATCTTATACTAATTTAGATATCTGAAACAAGTCAGAGTAGTGACCTAAAAGTCCATTTCCCTTCTTTGATCAAGGGCAGCTGAAATAGTTAGTTGAGATAATGTAAGTTGCAGGTCAGTTTAATTCAAATTCTTTTGTGTTTCTTCCTGTATCACAAAAGAAAAATTGACTTTTTTTTGTCTGCAAACTATAAGAAAAATTCAGACTAATTAAAATATATCTGCTCCTTGACAGTTGAAGGACTTACAATTCTTTTTTTTTTTTTTTTTATCTTTTTAATGTTGCTCCAGATTTATTAAAGAGTAAAAATTGTAGTATATGTTGTGTATATATTTCTTGATAGAATACAAGGACTAGGAACAAACGATAATGAGAAAAGTGAATTTGAATTTAATCTTTTTACTTTTTCTATCATTATATAATCAATATCTAAAGACTTGCTTTAAAAGGTCTATTCAATTATATTCCCTGCGGAATCATTTTAAGAAATGGAAGTTTTCACCATTAGCATTAAAACAAATGTTTGATTTAGATTGTTAAAGCAATGGCAAAAATGACAGAACCTTCAATTTAGCTTTCATAAAACTCTTTTTAAATAACCTCTGGAGATTTATGAATGCATTTAAAAACACAGAGGAAGATGGGAAGTAGCAACAATTATTAATGTGTATTGTTTAAATAAAATCTACCAGCTACTGTTGATTATGCCTTCTGAGGGTATGTTTTCCTACTTTGTAGATGATGATCATTTTCAGTCTGTTTATATGTGTAATAATCTTATATGGGAACTTCTGCGCTTAGGTAATGATCTCCAGTGAGTGAACTCTCAGGGAACCTTTCTAGCAAAGCACTAATCTTTAATCTAAATTATCACATTCAAATGCAAGCAGAATTTCTGATAATTTGTTCACCTCAAGTAAGATTACTGCTTATGTCTAAGGTATTATTCAACAGCAGAAAGAAATTCCAATTCCAATTCCAATTCCAATTCCAATTCCATTCCAAGGCAAACATATTAAAAAAAAAAAGAAAAAAAAAAAAAAAAAAAAAGAGGAAATGCATTTTTTAAGTGTCTGTTATATATTTTAAAGAAGTTTCTGACTTTAGGCAGCTTTAAAATACATTATATAATTTTAATCATATAAGAAATCATAGACTCTCTAGAGATCAATTCATTTAAATATATGATGTACTTGTTTTAGAATAGAATAAATTATATTCTGGAGGTGTCTATTTTCATCTGACAAAGAGGGAGTATAAGCATAGAATCACAGAATCACAGAATCACAGAATCACAGAATGGTTGAGGTTGGAAAGGAACTCTAGAGATCATCTAGTCCAGCCCCCCCGCCTCGCTCCAGCAGGGACACCCAGAGCATGTGGCACAGGGTGGCATCCAGGAGGGTTTTGAAGACCTCCGGAGAAGGAGACTGCACAACCTCCCTCAGCAGCCTGTTCCACTGCTCTGTTACCCTCACAGTAATCACATATCACATATATATGTTATTTTAGATATTTGAAATATTTAGAATTTGAAATAGTTTAGATATTTGAAACTAGACGTATAAAATTGAGAAACTCAAGTTCCTGAACAGGATCATGAGCGTTTTTGAAAGTGTTAATGACTACACAGACATTAAATAGGTATSCTATGATAACTACTGATTTTCTACTGTTGATAGTAAAAGTCCAGGCTCCTTTAGGCTTATCAGGACTTTTTCAGTTTATCTGTAGCTTCATTAGACTAAGTCCCCACAATGATAAAAAATTAACCTTCATTGTGGTAAAGTTATTTTTCCCACAGAGTTACTTAGTTTTTTTCTTAAGGAGATTTTTATTTCACTGTTGCTTTTGCAGTTTCATTATAATATGGAAATTCATAAATGAGAGAACCTATGAATTTAACAGCTTTCCTACCTAGAATTATAGAATCATAGAATCTTAGAAACCTTAAGGTTGGAAGGGACCTCCAGAGGTCATCTAGTCCAATCTCCCTGCACACACAGAGTCRCTTAGCGCACATGGCACAGGGYTGCATCCAAGCAGGTTTTGAAGATCCCAAGGGAAAAGACTCCACCATCTCTCTTGGCAGCCTGTTCCTGTGCTCTGTCATCCTCATTGTTAAGAAWTTTTTCCTTACGTTTCTGTGGAACTTTTGATGCTACAATTTGTGGTTGTTTCCTCTAGTTCTGTCGCTGGCCACCACTGAAAAGAGGTCGGCCCCCTCCTCCTCACTGCCTCCCTTGAGGTATTTWTACACACTGATTAGGTCCCCCCCTCAGCCTTCTCTTCTTCAGGCTAAACAGACCCAGCTCTCTCAGTCTTTCCTCATAGGGCAGATGTTCCAGGCCCCTGATCATCCTCGTAGCCCTGCACTGGACTCTCTCCAGCAGCTCCACATCCCTCTTGTACTGGGGAGCCCWGAACTCGACACAGTACTCCAGATGTGGCCTTACCAGGGCTGAGTAGAGGGGAACGATCACATCCCTCGACCTGCTGGAGACACTCTTCTTAATCCACCCCAGAATCCCATTGGCCTTCATGGTCACGAGCGCACACTGGTGCCTCATGGTCAGTGGCTTCTCATCCTCCATGACATCCAGGTCCATCTTGACAGAGYTGCTCTCCAGCAGGTGAGTCTCCAGCCCGTACTGATGTGTGGGCTTATCCCTCCCCGAGTGCAGTACCCTGCACTTGCCCTTGTTGAACTTCATGAGATTTCTCACTGCCCAGTGACTCTCCAGTCTGTCCAGGTCCCTCTGGATGGCAGCACAGCCCTCTGGAGTATCAGCCACTCCTCCGAGTCTCGTATAATCAGCAAACTTGCCTAGGAGTCCCTTCATCCAGATCACTGATGAATAAATTGAACAGGACTGGACTGAGGACTGACTCCTGGGGGACACTGCTAACTACAGACCATCAACTAGACTCTGCACCACTGATTACCACTCTCTGAGCTCTGCCATGCAACCAGTTCTCTATCCACCTCACCATCCACTCATTTATCCCACATCTCCGGAGCTCACCCAGGAGGATGCTGTGAGGGACGGTGTCAAGGGCCTTGCTGAAATCCAGATAGATGACATCCACCTCTCTGCCCTCATCTATCCAGCTAGTCATTCCATAATATAAGGTTATCAGGTTCATCAAGCAGGATTTCCCCTTGGTGAATTCATGCTGACTATTCCTGAACACCTTCTTCTCCTGCAGCACCTTCTTATCCTGCCTACCTCCTGTGCCCAATTCTCCTCTCTACCTAGGAAGGTAAAGAAAGTATGAGGAATGCGAGAGATTGCAATTAATCTGTTACCAAGGTAAAAAAAAAGAATCATTGGAATTTCTCTGCAAAATTTGAATTTCTGAAATTTCCATTTATAATTGAAAATGACTCTGTGTGTTCAAAGGGAATGGGAGACAATAAACTGAACTGGAATGTTTGGAATTTGTGCTCCTCTTCTCTCCTCTCCTCACCTCTGCAWAGTTATAGGTAAACTCAAACTGCTTTTGATCAAGGCTTGTTTTGTTTTACTTATTTACCCCTTRTTAATAACCCATTTCAGGGAAGAGAAAAGTAACACTGCAAAGGGTTTAGAAGTCCTCAGTTTCTCAGCAAACAGATAAAGTTACCTCACTTTTTTTTCCCTAAGGTGACCAAAATATATTCTCTGGATTATAAAGTTTTTGATTAAGTGTCAACTTGCCAGTGTGTAAAAGCAGGCAAAATTCTACTGTTATGCAAGGGARCCAATAATGCTTTTTTAAACATTATCTTGTTACAGTCACCTGTGTTTTATTAAATGCTGTGCAGCTGCAGAGTCATTCATTCTAGTTATTGTATTAATCTACAAGACTTCTGCAAGACAGGAAAAGATGATGCATTTCATACTCTTATGAGAAAAAAAAGAATTTAGAAGAATTGCAGACATTACAATTAAATACTTATTGTTTTGGGCATGGATATGGATAGAGACAGGAAGTTAAATTTATTTCTGCTCAGTTTTGAAGGATTAAGAACTAAATAAAATGAACTCTTCTCAAAGTTTAAAAGCTTTCTTAACAATATTAAAATAACTGCCTGAGAGTTTTGCTCCATATAGACTGGTCCTCATTTCTCAGGTATAAGACTTTTCAAATACTAAGAGGAATATAATTTACATTTTATTCCATTTATTGTACTCAGCATTTCTTTCTGTCATGATCTTTCACATCTCTTCTCATGGCTATCAATCCAAACATTTTTATCATACTCTATATTAACTGCTGTATGGAAAACTCACATTTTTAAAGAATATGTAGACAAACGTTTGTTTAGGATCCCTATCACTTACCAGGAAGATAGCACATCTCAAGGTTGTGTGTTTTCTGACTTTATTAAGATGAGGCAATTACAAAAAATCTTATTTTTAATTGCATTCAGAAAAGCATGTAGGGGGTTCAAAAAGGTATACAGGGGATTGAAGAGCATCATTGGCACCACAGTCCTACAAATGATTTCTTCTGAAGGTTGTGGAAGAAATATTTGGAAGGATTAGGTATTAAACCAGAAGTCCCTTAAGGAGTTGTAAGATGTTTTGTAACATTATTCCGGCAATATAAGGAACCCCTTTTTGTAACTAAAGCAAATGCTTTTATCATATGCTGTTGTGGCAGCCACCACAAAAAGAAATGGTTAAGGTTAAACAGAATGGTTAAGGTTGGAAGAAACCTCTAGAGATCCAACTAGACTCTAGAGACTCTAGAGTCCAACTCCCCTACACACACAGGGACATCYAGARCATGTGGCACAGGGTGGCATCCAGACAAGTTTGGAAGACTTTCAGAGAAGGAGACTCCACAAACTCGCTGAGCAACCTGTTCCAGGGCTCTGTCACCCTCACAATACAAATCCCATGGCCATTCTCTCTGCATTGGAGTTTCAGTTTCCTCCCTGTGTTCTCTCAGAAAACTTCCCAGTGAAGAAGTCCTTCCTCACATGGTGATGGAACATTCTGTGTTTCAGCTTATACCCATTGTCCCTTGTTCCCTCATTGGTCATCACTGAGAAGACTTTGGCCTCTTCCTCTGTATATTCAGTATCCATTGTGAAACAAATTAGTAGGGCATGAGGCAAATTGGATCCTACCTTTAAGTTTTATTCCTTTTAGATCATGATAAAGCATGAGACCCAATGATGATTAATATATGTCTAAAGTAGTATCCAGTCATAACATCTTTTATTAGTTCCTAATGTACCTTTTAACTTGTGTGGCTGTGAGGATATCACAACTTGATAGGGAAATTACCATACATTTTGATGATATTTTTTATCCCTTAAACTACCACTTACTTTGATCTTCTCTTTGCTTTATTTGCTCTWTAGTTTTCTAGCTGTAATTAATTTCAGTTTAATTGCACAAACAAACAAACAAGCAAACAAATAAATCACCCCTGGCGTGGAAATGTAAAAGGAAAAAAGAAAAAAAAAAAAAGACACACACAAGTAAATGATATATGTTAATAAATAACATATTTTGATGTGGCTTGGATTCTTATTTAAGAGTAAGACAACACATTATGAACATAGTTCTTTCATAGAAATTAGGAAACATTATYAAGAGGATGAAATATATCAAAGGTTAATGGCTTCTTGCTCTTTCCCAAATATTGTGTAATGTAYTCATTTCTAAAGAAGTAAGCATGATTGGTATGACAACATTATATTAAACATTTTTTTCCTCATTACACAAAATGACTTATAGTTGTAGTCATTTATTCTGGGTGCTTGTATTCATGTCAAGCAGTTACTCGTGTCTGCAGCTGAATATTTGATTTCTAATTGGTTTATAAAAGCATATCAGTTGAATGTCAGAATATTTTATTGTGAAAATTAAAGTTTTCCTATGATTGWCTGATCTTAATTAATAAGCTGGTTTTTACCATATATCACTCTCTATATAGACTGGCAGATCTAGTAGTAAATTTAGGGAAGAGTTGAAAACTCTTCTACTCCTCAATTTTGAATTTACATTTTTTTTTATTTCTGTTTCTGACTATTACACATTAATGGCTTCTGTAATGTCCTACTAAGGAGCTAAGAACTTACAATGTGAATTTATTTAAATGTTATAGTTTCAGATTTTTTTTTTATTTTACCCAAATCTGATAACACAAAAAGAAATGCTTTTTTTGGTTTTGTTTTTCACATTTTACACAGTTTTTCTAGACAGTTGAAAATATTTCTTCTATTAAAAGAATGTTCCCGAGGAAATTTTTTTGACAAGCTCTATTTAATAACATTTCAGAAAATGGTCTTTTACCAGACAAAATTGAGAGCTTAAAAATAAAAGAGATTTGTGCAGTAAAGAACCATACTAATATAGAGCAGCTATATATAACCCAGGTTAGATTATGTCTCATGTCACTGCCTAGCAAATCTTTGTGTGGTTATCAGATTACATAAAATCCAAGACTGATGCCCTGATCTGAGTAAAACCTAATATATGATTCATATTTCAACAAGTCAGGACTAGAAGAGAAAGCAGTAAGTTTCTGTGTTTTCCTAAGAGAACCCCCGTCTGCTTTTCTAAAGGCATTTGTATTATTAAGTTTTAAAATCTTGAATTTAAATAAGTATTATATGATATTTGACTTCAGTCTATAAGGAGGGACACAACTATGCARGAAGAAGGACTGTCCTTTATATTTTCCTTCCCAATCACAAACATATACAGTACTTGCAAGATATTTTATATTTAATGTTAGGTGTCTTTAAACTCACTTTTAATCATAGTATACCTGCAGTCCAACAACCATTTTTAAACTTTACCATTTTTAAAAGAAATAATATGGTAAGGTACACAAAGGAATGATTAAGGAATAATAGATTAAAGGAAAAGAGAACAATTGGTTTATTTATTTATTTATTCATAAGAATCTTATGCATCTAAAAAGCAGACAGCTAAGTCTGATTTTTACAGTCCATGGAGAGAAGGTAAAGCATCTTCAGGTTAGTTTAAAACAGGCCAGAAACACCCACTCTGTAGTACAGTTTAAGCATAATTATAAAAATTGTATATATTAATAGAGGAGAAAAAGACTTGTAAAAACAGCAAATCTTGTAAACAGTTGCACAATCCCTGACATCAAGTGAAACCCTGACAGCAAGTGGCCTCTTTTTTTTCCCTTTTTCCCCATTGAGGATGGGGAGAAAATGAACATAAACCCCAAAGATGAGGAAAGATGGTGAAGAAAGAAGGGAGTCCACTTTGATTCCACTTTCATTTCTCAAAGGTCTTCCGAACTCTTGATTCTCCATCTCAGGACTGAAAAAAAAAAAAAGCTCCAGCTCTGTTACATTGTTTAATCACAGTTAATTTAGGATAAATTTCTTAAGAATTACTTTGTCTGTGTAAGTAATTGGTAATGTGCAAGAACTAATCACATAGAATGTATGTTGCTGGTGCATGTCAATCCAGTCAGTTCAGTTTTGAAGTTTGAAAATTGGCCTAATTTATCAAACTTCCAAACAGTTCCCTATCTATCTCTAGTTCCCTAACTTATATACTACACACATGAACACACACACACACACACACACACACGTGTGTGTATACATAGACATGTATGCATGTACTTATGTATGTATAAACACAACGATATTTGTACTTTAATGTCAGTGTGATATTAAATATATATGCACACAGATATGTTCAAAATTATTAGAAAACTAACAGTAAAGATAGATAGATATCTGATGTAGATATCTGAAGTTAGATTATATGGATTCCAAATTTCTAATTAAAGTCTTTTTCTGTAAAGTTATGTTCTGTGTCATGCTACAATCTAGATTGAGATATTTTGAAAAGATCATATTGTTACGTCATTGTTACCAGAACCTCAATGAAAATAATTCATTCACAATTATATTCTCTTAAAAAAAGAATGCATAAAACATATACAATTAACAGAATGCCAAAAAATCTGAATAAAAATAAAATTTTCAGATATCACTTTAATTCAAAGCAATGGTATGTTATTTTACAGATGCTGAGGATCACTACTGCAATTYCATACAGTTCAGGCTGAACCGATTTGTTTTTAATAGGTTTCAATTTACAGTACTGATGGATTCCATGAGGCTGGATTATGGCAGGAAGGATCAAACTGCCAGCAGTCTAATGTCAAATCAAAAAGAAGAAATAAATGAAGAACGAGACATCCCATAAATGGAGTAGTCAGTAAATTAAGAGTGAGATATTGAAACTTAATGAATAAAAGAATACAAGAAATAGTGTTTTATAATATTAATAGCATATKAATAATGGGAGCATATTGATTCATACATATTTCATAGATAATGAAGAGGATAAGTTTGAAGATATTAATATATAATTATATTGTATAGTATGTATATTACATAGCATTTGTGAAAAAGATATTGATAGCATAAAATAGAAACAATAAAAATAGAAATACCTTTTATTTCATCTCACTAATATTTCAAATATTTTTCTGAAGCAAAGCATATAATATAGCTTTATTAATATAACATACTATTGAATAAACTAAGGGAATTCAGACATATAACGAGTGATTTACAAGAGAACAAGGAAAATATTACAACAGATTGCTAAATTCTCAACAGATAATCGATGAAATTACTGGCTGATATGTTTAACAGCTTTTTGATARTATAGGAAAAAAAGACAAATATTAGAACACAGAGACATAATTAAACTAAAATACYTTTCATTATCTCACCATCAATGTGTTGGTGCTTCAATTTCTATTATTATTGCTTTTTTTAATCATGTAGGAAAAACCTCCATGCAGTAGCTTTAATGCATTCTATATTAATCATTGCCTCCCTCTACTCTAAAAAGTGGAAGAAAGTGATAAACTGAGACATAAAAGAGCTTAGCTGATTATATAAATATATATTTATATAATGTATACAATATAAATAATATATGTAATGTATATAATGTATAATGTGTATTTATATAATAATATATTGTATGTAATTTATGTAATGTATATGTATATAACTATGTGTTAATAACTATGTATTATAACTATGTGTAAATATACCAAAAAGAGTACCTTACCAGTACTCACATAAACACCAACAACACTCACAGAAACATGAACAGTAAAGGCTGTGCAGATCTGTTCTTATTTTAGAAATAATTAGGAGTGAAATCTTCCTGTGGCATACATTCTTACATATACGTGGATGCATACAGACAAAATATTGATCACTCCATAGCTTACTTTAATCACTCAGGCTATCAAATAGCTGGCCGCAGATCATCCAGTTTTCCTCGTGCTGGTACCTGGACATACATGTCCCCAAGATCTACAACCCCACTCCATTTACTAGTACTCAGACATCTTCTCATTTCATACACRGTCATAAATGGTTCTCTCTAGTGGTTGGTCCAGTTATATGATTCTCCAAGTAGCTAATTATTGGACTCCCTAGGTCTCCTGAGTCTAGCCAACAAACCAAAAGTATGTGTGTTGCTGACTCCCAGGCCTTTTATGCTTCTCAACAGCTATGCTGAAGCTGTGCTAAAATTTGCTAATGTCAGATGTACCTTGAATAGAGAACATCTTCATGATTATCTTGGGAAAACAGTTGAGTTTAACATGAAGAAAGGATGGTACTTGGCTAGACAAACTTCTGACATCTTTCCTATAAACATCTCATAGTAAGCCATGCACTTTATTCAACAGCCTCCTTAAAACATCCCACAATAAGATTTACATGGTCATCAAATGCTCTTCCTCCTCCATCCTCCTCCTCTTTCTCCAGGAGAAAGTACTCTTTCCAATCCCAGAGTCAACACATCCTCAAACAAACAAAGCAAGCAAACAAACAAACAAACCAGAAAAGGAAAATATATGTGTTTTTGTTGATGGCTATCAAAGTCATCCCATCATTTAATTCATTGAGATTTTAAATTTAGTACTTCAGGTTGCTGAACAGATCCCTCTCCTGGAATTCTGTACCACCACATTCAGTAGGGAATTATCCCATTATATGTCTGCTCTTAAAGCTTGTGGCATAAGATTTCAACATTTCCAGACTGTGATTTATGACATTATTTAAGTTTTCCTCTCAAACTTTTCAGCTGAGAACTTGCACATGTTGGAACCTTAAATGCTTCATGTTTGCATAACTAGGGCTGTAAAATTACCTTGGCAGAAATATAGATCTACGATATAAAATCTAAAATGTGATATATAAGAAGACTTAAATTAAAAAAAAAAAAAAAAAAAGTTTTGTTTTTGTTACATTATACTTGTTATTTTATATGTTCCTAAAGAAATAAGCCCCTATATGTTCCTAAAGAAATATGGTATATTCCTTTGATCACTGAAGATCACATATAGTATAGTGTCATATCTATTGAATCTTATAATCTGATTTTCAAGAAAAAAAATCATGAAACATGGCTTTGGAGATGGCTTCTGTATGTCTCTACTTTGGAAAACTTGTAGGTAACTTTATTTTCTTTTATCAATACTTTTACT
>NW_020455648.1:146933-176848 GCF_003342845.1 Nothoprocta perdicaria
TTTTCTTTTCCTTCATATGGGTTTGACTTCTAAGAAATATTGCAGAGAGAGGGTTAGAAATGTAGCCAAACAATATAAATAGAAGGTACTAACCCTGTGTTTCACTTTGACAACATAGTCCCAGGGACAAAGCTTTTTTTCATTTTTCCCCCAAGATATTTTTCATGTACACATTCTTCCTGTTTATCTTTTTTTCTGAAGAAGGTTTTCTTCTCTATTTATTGAAAACTATGCTAACACAATTAAATCAAATTCACAAATGCCCAGCTTGAGTTATTGAAATTTAATTAGAAATGACAGCTGTGCCTGGTTTTGTCTTTGGATAAAAATATGCATAGATCTGGGAGAATGAGTCAAAAAGGAGGGCATCAGAGAAACCTGAAATATTATCTTTCATAACAAGGATTTGGGCATGACTGTCTACTTTTACATCATCGAATTCCCGAATTCCTTTATTGGGAAATTATTGTCTGGACTATTATACTTAATAATAGAACTATAAGATACATTCTGATTTCCTCTAAGTATGAAATCACTATTTCAATGCATATCTTCATCAGGTACAGAATGAATATATATAAAATTTCCTTCATTGTTGTGTTAAAGAAATAAACCATATACTGAAGAACCTTTGCTGTTTTTCTGCATTTCTGTTATCAAGAATTAAATTTGACCTCCTATATCTTAAACAATTAGCATGGGTCAAATTCATGTCAGTGTGATATTAAATCAAAATACTGTTTATGGCAATACAGAATGTGTATACTTTTAATAAGGTTTCAGTCACAGAAGATGAAATTTGATGTGACAAAAGGCACATGCTAGCCTGTGGTGAAAAGCCTAATGTCATGCATTTTATGAATGGTTGTGTGCAAGAAATCCAAGTAAAATTTTGTATTATCTGGAAAGTCATTATTGAAAGGACTACTAAAAGTCACTATTGAAAGACATTATTGAAAGGCTAAAGATAATGAGCATTTAGCTTTTCTAAGTTTCCTTTGAGCTGCAGACAAGGTAGGAAAAAAAAAAAGCAATTAAGTCATTTATCCTAAGAAAATATCTAAGTGCACTATTTATGAAAGTGATTAGTTCCTGTGCCTAAACCTCTGAGTAAGCAAAGCCCTACTGCAAAGCCCTGCCTAATTTATTGGTTATTTCCACACCATTGTTATAAAGTTTTTATGCGAGAGACCTTATCATGTATTCTAGTTGTCTAACATACCTAGCATGTTCCTCTTTAATTCAGTCAAGCACATGAGCCATTTGGCAGGTCTAAAGCTCTGAGGTAGCTGTGACCATCATTAGGAAAGGACCCATTGAATCCTCTCACATTTAGTGTCAATGAACCCATCTAATTTTCTGATATTCTCCCATATACTTTCTTGAGACTGCATTTTCCAGAGTACTTTGCATATATCCCAGTTTCTCCAAACATAATTGGATAATCTGCTTTATTTTTCCATCACTTTATGATTTTTTTTTTTTTTTTTTTTTTGTGAGCTGTACCTCTGTATGGTGGTGCTTGCTTTCTTCCTTGCATTCAGAGAGACTATGTATGGAAGTGGCTATAATGTCCTCTCACTCCTCGTGACAGCCCACATGACAGATCAGGATGGTGAAGTCTACTCAAAATCTCCCTCAGGCATCAATCTCCCTGTCTTGCCTCCCTCAGTCACTAGGCACAACAGGAGCTACTCTCTGTTCAGCTGCATCTCTGACATTTCTTTCACAGCAGGTATCAGCTTGTGAGGAGCTGATGATCTGCAATCAAGAATGTAAGTCTTCCAGAGTGACAGTTAAATGCATTGTTCCCCTGGCCCACCTGGCATCTTGCTTGAGGTACCCTGTAGTGCTAATGACACAGCCAGACTGGTAAGTGGATAGGACTGATAACAGTTTGTTGTGCTTTTTTCACTGGATGATAAAATTATACACAGGTGCTGGTGCATAGTGCTGCGTACTCTGGCATGAGCCTGAACATCAACTTGTTGCTGGAGGGCAATATATTTATGCTGCCTGTGTGCTAGCATATAGCACTACATTGTGTAGTATATACACTATGTTGGAAGTAGCTCCATAGTCTGTGGAGCATAGTGCTCCATAGCTCTAATTTGTAAACCTTGCAGTTGACACGGTGTATTCCCACAAAAAAGAAATTCAGTAAGCAGGGCAGGAGACCTGTATGGATGGGTAAGGAACTGCTGGGCAAAGTGAACAAGAAAAAGAGAGTGTACAGCTTGTGGAAGAAGATACAGGTCACGTGGGAAGAATACAGGCGCATCGTCAGAGAATGCAGATGAGAAATGAGGAAGGCCAACGCCCTGGTGGAATTAGAGTTGGCGAGGCATGTCAGGAACAACAGGAAGRGTTTCCATAGATATGTCAACAGCAAGAGGAAGACGAGGGAAAATGTTAGTGCMCTGCTGAATGGGGAAGGGGCCTTGGTGAYGGAGGATGCCGAGAAGGCAGAGTTACTAAATGCCTTCTTTGCCTCTGTCYTTACKGCTAAGRYGACCCCCCATGAACTGCAGGRCWCAARKGGAAGAGATGTAAATGGGCTAAAGGAAGACCTTCCACGGGTTGAGAAGGATTGGGTTAGGGATCGCTTAGGCAAACTGGCCACTCAAAAATCCATGGGCCCAGATGGGATGCACCCAAGAGTGCTGAGGGAACTGGCYGAGGTTATTGCTCAGCCTCTCTCCATCATCTTTGAGAGGTCCTGGAGAGCAGGGGAGGTGCCCRAGGACTGGARGAGAGCCAAYGTCACTCCAGTCTKCAAAAAGGGCAAGAGGGAGGAGCCGGGCAATTACAGGCCGGTCAGCCTCACCTCTGTCCCTGGAAAGGTGRTGGAGCGGTTCATCCTAGAGAGAATCTCCAGGCATATGGAGGAGAAGAAGCTGCTGAGAAGCAGTCAGCATGGATTCACAGAGGGGAAGTCATGTCTGACGAACCTCATAGCCTTCTACGATGGGATGACTAGCTGGCTGGACGAGGGGAGAGCCGTGGATGTTGTCTACCTTGACTTATGCAAGGCTTTTGACACTGTCTCCCATAATATCCTCATACAGAAGCTCCGGGAGAGTGGACTAGACAAGTGCACGGTGCGGTGGATCGAGGGCTGGCTGGATGGCAGAGCTCAGAGGGTGGTGATAAATGGGGCCGAGTCCAATTGGAGGCCTGTGGCCAGTGGTGTCCCCCAGGGGTCAGTACTGGGCCCAGTGCTGTTCAACTTGTTTATCAATGACATGGACGAGGGCACGGAGTGCACCCTGAGCAAGTTTGCAGATGACACCAAGCTGGGTGGAGTGGCTGCCACTCCGGAGGGCTGTGCTGCCATCCAGAGGGACCTGGACAGGCTGGTGAGTTGGGCAGAGAGGAACCTCATGAGGTTCAATAAGGACAAGTGCAGGGTCCTGCAYCTGGGGAGGAATAACCYCAGGCAYCAGKACAGATTAGGGATCGACCTGCTAGAAAGCAGCTCCACGGAGAGGGAGCTGGGAGTCCTGGTTGACACTAAGTTAATCATGAGTCAACAGTGTGCCCTCGTGGCCAAGAAGGCCAATGGGTTCGTGTCACACATTAGAAGGAGTGTTGCCAGCAGGTCAAGGGAGGTGATTCTGCCCCTCTATTCAGCTCTGGTGAGGCTGCAYCTGGAGTACTGTGTGCAGTTCTGGACTCCCCAGTATAAGAGGGACGTGGAGGGTCCAGCAGAGAGCAAMYAAGATGATTAAGGGACTGGAACATCTCTCATATGAAGAGAGACTGAGTGAGGTGGGCCTGTTTTCTCTGGGGAAGAGAAGGCTGAGAGGGGATATGATTAACATATATAAGTTCGTGAAGGGAAAATGCAGGGAAGAAGGGGACAAGCTCTTTTCATTGGTGGCCAGCGATAGGACAAGGGGTAATTGGCATAAGCTAAAACACAGGAAGTTCCGTCTCCAGGTGAGGAGGAACTTCTTTACTGTGAGGGTGACAGAGCAGTGGAACAGGCTGCCCRGGGAGGTTGTGGAGTCTCCTTCTCTGGCTCTTTGTTTGTTATCAATGCAGAAGATATCTGTCTATAGATAATATCTGAATATAGCATATGTATATATAGTATAGCACTATGATATACATACACTATATCTATATATAGGGTGCATATAATGTGTATATATATATATAGTATATATATGGACAGTATTTGACAAACTGTACTAGTGATTACCTTTCAGACATCTTAAATGCGGTGAAACAAAACCAAGYTTATTTGTCAAAAATTACTAATTATATCTCCTGACTGGTGCCATATGAACTGCCTTTCGCTTATTAAGACAACTTGCAATGAATTTGGAACTCTTAAGTTACTCAACCTTTTTTTCCACTACTGACACAAATTCCTCCTTTATTTCCTTTTCTTTTTCACATAAGTTTCTTCARAATTGTTTAGCCTATATTAACTCCCTATTGAGAAATAAAAATACTGAGGCAGCAAAAGCAAATATTAAAAATATGATTTTTTTAGCACATTTTCCCAGCATCCATCCAACTCTAAATATGTTGAACCAACTCTAAATATTGAACTTATTACTTCTCCTTGTAGTTCAGAGAAAATTAATTAATTAATTAATTAATTAAATTAATAGTCTAAACTGGTTTGATTTTCTGGCTTTGAATGCCTGAGATGGTATTTTATTTTCCTATATATCCTGCTTGCTTTGATGTACACAGATTCTAAATTAAATATATATATACATATGTTTATTATGATGGTGAAGCTGTGAATCAGACATGTGGTAACCACAGAGAATATGTGGTTTCACATATTCTCTGCAGATATTTCACACAAAATATGTGGTTAGATTGAACAGAAGATCAGTAGGTCAAATTTCTTTGCTGAATTTAGTATTGTTGGAGCATCTGGGGCAGACCTATCATTTTTATAATGTACATCATATCTGATCTTTGCTCCCTGAAGTCAGAGGAGATCTGTTCATTAAGGTTTGGATGAGACTTTGGGGAAATACCTTCTYTGAGTCAGTGATGGGATCAAGTGATAAACAGGTCAACTAGGTCGAGGGAGAGCTCTGCTAAATATATTAATACAAGTAGAAAAGAGAGCATTTGGGTGGACAACATTAGGTACCAGCACTGAGGTGACACATCTGAGGTGGCAGCTTAAGGAATTAGAGCAAGATACATGTATCCATGTGTCTATACATATTATAGGTGTGTAGTACCTATAAGGAGCCTGAAGAGGAAATGAATGTATTCAGATCCAATCCAGTGCTCCAATAATACAACCATCAAACTATGGATTAACTCAGGACTTGCCCARTGCCTATCAGGGAATCCTGTAAACCAAAGAACCTACTAGGCTGGATGCTCTCRGAGTATACATATTGTTTAAGTGTCAACCAAAAAATCAAGCAAACAATCATCCACACCATATACACACACATGCATACACACACAAACAAAACCTAGATGTGGAAGTGCCAGTAGTGCCTACCTGAGAAGAAATTTTTCTGAAGTTTTAGTTCTCAAGTAATATAAATGGGCTTGCTTCATCCCTCAAACAGAAAGGACTCAGACTTTTATCCTGCATCTCTTTCTTCTCCATCCCTCTTTCTGTAACTTAATGTCAAAATTTGATTGCTGGAAATAGAATATATGGATATGAGAAGATATTTGAACATTTTGTCAGTCTTCATCCATCCTTTGAATAGCAAGCAGCTTTGATATTTATTAAATGATGAATAATACATGGATGGTTTTGGAAGTTGGTTTGCTTTTGTTTTTCTTTCTTTTTTTTCTTYTTTTTTTCTCAGTTTCAGAATTTTAACATTTAATCTTATAAACTTTTCCAGTTTCACATGAGTAGGAACCATTTATTTACTGTTGCCAAATGCAGTGAAATATATGTTGTTTTGTATCTACATCAAGTAGTTTTCACAAAATTATGATCCATGTACTTATAAGGTACAGTAACTGAAAGTTGCTTGGCCTCATTTCATTATATTTGGTATAGTTATATTTAGAGACAATATAGATCACTATCACTTCAGAAGCAACATCGGGTTGAAATAGGACTATAACAGATACTCTTTCTAGGATTTATATTGTGTTTTGGTAGAAAGGTGATTCACTTGTCCAGGCTGTGAGCATTTTATAGTTCAAGGATTTGTTTTACATTTTAAACAAACACTGAAGTGGATTTTGTAATTTTATGTAGCAGATAAAAAGCAGATTCTTTTTTTAACTGACTTAGAATAAATCATACATAAGGATTTTTTAATATATGAAAAAGTTGTGAAACTATCATAATATACTGCATTACGATTAGTTAATGCACAAATTACATCAGGAAGTTAATATCAACAGCAGAGACTTTTATGCATACTGCACCTCATTATACTAATGAGTTTGTATTTCGATTATTTTGCATGAAATCAATATAACACAATCTCCTTATTAATCAAAAATGATATTTTGCTAACATTTCCTCCTTTTTTTTTTTTTTCTGTTTCTCTTGAGGCATATACACATCCAGAACAAACATGCTTTATTTCCAGTTGACATTTAAAGCACACTTTTGCCTTTTGTATTTTTCTGCTTGAATAAAATAGTTACCCAATATAATAACAGAAATTTTTCAATCTCAGTCTTGCTGTGTTTCTTTGAAACTATAACAGAAACTGTCAGAAAAATGAAAGTAAGAAAAATAGCACACAACAGATTGTAGAATAATTGGTGAGCAAAAAAAAAATGTATAGGATGGAATATTTTAACATACTTAGCTTAAAAAAAAAAAAAAAGATACATAGCTAAGGTGCTAGCCTGTATCTTATTATAAAACAATGTGATAGAAAAAAAAATAAAAAATCAAAACTTCTGAGTACTATGAGATACTTTTTTTTTTTTTTTTTTTTTTTTTAATAGACTCAGGGCCCAGTCATGCTGTGAAGTTAATTACAAAATCTTTTTCTTGTTCCTTAGATCAGGCCTAGTCCTTGGGACACACCTAAAGACACGGTGTCCTGAAAATGGAAACCAATGGGTTTTATTGGTGTCCTTATTCTATATTTATCAAAAAAAAAAAGTAATTTAATTTTTGGACATACTGAGAATATACAGATCCCAATTTTCTTCTCTTTCATTAATATCTTTACAAAACAGCTAGTTGATTAACTCTATATTTGGATCGCTATATGAAAGCTTTTACACCAGCATAAAAAATTATTTTTATAAAATGAAGCAAATCAAGTAATTAGAGATTATATAGGACTGATCTTTCCATTTCTGCAATGTTGTCTCTTTCCAAAAAAGAGGGAATATTTTCAAAATGAAAGATCAATGTTCAGTCATATCTTCATCCCATTGCTCCGTTTTGTCTCCTCTCCTATTCCCTTCTCACTCTCACTCTCTTTTTCTATTACATCCTCTCTCATAGCTTATGAAATCTTTCCAATAGTATATTAAGCAAACTGATTCTCATCTGTCTATATATTTATTTGTTTCCTACTCAGTCCTTTTAATATCTATGATGCTCTGAAAGTCAACTGATAATGAGTCAATAATACCCTCTTCTACACCAGGTCTGTTTTTCTATTGCTTCAAATTAAAGTTTATTCTCACTTTTTGGTGAGATTGATTCCCTCACTCTTATAATCTCTTCTTGTCTGTTGATGTATTGTCAGTAGTCAGTTTGGTAAATCCAGAGTCCAATTAATAAACAAACTGCTTACATTTCTCCACACAATCCAAATTCAGAAYAATAATGTGCCTATTTTTATCCTTTTTTCTCCACGTATAATTATCTATAATATGTGTTATGCAATATTTTCTTTTGGAAAGTGGTTTTTTTTTCAGTAATATCTATGTATTGACTAAAGATTGACAACTTAAATATAACAATAAGCTATTCATTACTGACTTCTCCTATGCCAAGTAGAAAAAGACCCTATAACTTGGGATCTAAAGAAAATGATTGCATATGTCAGCAAGTCAGAATTTGTAAAGCAATGCAGATCAATAAATATATCAGTGGTGAATATAAGATTAATACTCAAATATGACTATATGGATTTTCTTTACTTTTTCATGTTAGTACTTTTGCGATGTTGAGCTGACTTTCAGAGTTGGATGTGATGAGAATGCCTGAGAAATAAGTTCTAGTTTCAATTGGCAGTCTAAAATAAACAAATAAATGAACAAAATTGGAATTTTCTCTGTGATTATAGTTCCTAATAGCATAAGGGAAAAAAAATCTGTCATTTCCACAAAAATTGCCATTTTATTGAAACTGAGATTAACAATGACAGATGATTGATTTTGTCACAGTCTAAGTGCTGTTTATTCTCCAAGATTCAATAAAACAAAATAAAATAATAATAAATACAAGCTACCAAGCTCAAGTATTAGCAAAGTGCAAATATTATTTTTATATTTAAAGGTGTCATAAGTAAAGGAATAAATGCAAAGTGATAAATATTATTTCCTCTTTAATCTTCTGGAACAATAATTAAAGCAAAACAAAACAAAACCAAAAATTTTGGAGCTTATTGAAGTTCCTGAAAGATTGGGGTTAATCTCCACAAAGATTTCATCCAAGGAGTTGCTTTTTTAGAATAGGATGTAGAATATTTTGACTTAATCAATACATCAAATAAATGCAGTGCTGCTTATAGATTCTTTAGGAATTTAATATAGTCTTTGCCTTTTTCATTAAGATTTTTTACAAAAAGTAAGCACTCATAAATAGTTCATTTGATCAGAAAGTGGATAAGAAAGAGTGACCTTCCTGAAAGGATAGAATGATTCATTTTTACTATGATGCTGTTTTGCTATTTTACTATGAAGCCTCTAAGGTAGACTACTGTGTTGATGCACAAAAGCTGCATTTTTTTTCACTGAGAAGCAGACCATAAGTTACACATAGTAGTGTTCCATGGCAGTCATAAGTTACACATAGTAGTGTTCCATTACAGAAGGAAAGATCAAGAATTCCTACAAGTATTTTTCCATAACTATGAGCAAAAAGCTTTCAAGGAATTTTTTTGTTTCATAAACTTTTCATTTGCTTTAAAGCAAGTAAAATTATTTTAGTAATTATATAATTTTAGAGCTAATGTCTTCTGGAAGGGCTAACAGGCAGCATGAAAGTATTTAGTAACCATTAACCTTGTATTCTATACAAGAACCAGAATAGTTCAATCACTGCATAAGAAGAAATTCTTCAGGTAAATTTTTTTTACTGCAAGTTTTGGAAATGATAAGCAAATGATCAAACAGACAAAAAAACCCATAAACTCTCCTTCAAGCTTTAAGACATCAAGGATCTACTTAAATATTTTAAAATATTCCTGTCAGATTTTTTTTTTGGACAATATAATGAATAATTTGGTATTGGTCAGTAATAGACATTTAGTTTTAAACCAGGCAGACAGTTAATATGATCTAATATGACAATTCATCTATTTCAATAACATATTTATCCTTCGGAAAAATTATCTGAACAAAAGGTAAAACACATAATATGATCACAATCTGCCTCCCCTTTTGTTTCTCATTTTCTTCATAAAATAAACCTGTATGTACTTGAATGGTATAAATGTTATTAATCAGCAATGATTGAAAATGTAAAATTATAAAGTCAGGGTTTTTTTTTKTTTRTTTTTTAAAATGTTGTGATCAGACACAATATCTTTCTGAATTGTTTTCTATTCAATGAATGTTTGTTCCATTATTAAACCTTTTGATTATAATACTACAAATTGCATGTGTCATCTAGTTTAGCATACAGTTAACATCAGCATTCTGTTATTAATGCCTACCTGTCAAATAAATACAGAAAAAATATATGTATGTGATTGTTCATGTGAATTAATATTGCCAACTTAATATGAGACCCCTTTAAATATTTTTGAGTATATTATAGTGTGACAGAAGTAGTAAGAAGAAAATTGAAGGACATGTTCTATATCAAGCCTCATGCTGATTGTAAGTTTGAGATTTTTGGCATCTTGTTTCCCAGTATCTACTTTTTTATTTTATTCATTTATTTTTCTTTCTTTTTCTTTCTTTTTTTTTTTTTTTTAACAGTGACTACATCTTGGTTAATAACTTTTATAATGAACTGAAATTAGTCTGTCAGATTTCTTTACTAGGCAAACAGTGAAACTGTACTTTTAGTGCATCTGATAAACTATAGTTTAATAGTAAATAAGATATATCTTGATTTTTTTTAGAATATTGTATTTTCTTAGACTATTGTGTTGAGTTTTCTTCTGCCTTACACATCTTCAGTATTTTGTACTTATACAGAATTTTCCATTACAGTTACACCCTTTTAGAAAACTTCATTTACACCCTTAGAATTAACTGTTTATATAAGTAACAGTGAGAGTAGGCCATTATCTGACATTGCATAATATTATTTGTTATTAGTTTAGTCTACTACAAAGTTCAGGTATCATCAACTAAATTTGACAAACTACGGTAGTTCTGTGATGAAAATTCAAAATATGATTTTGAAATAAATATTGAATGTGACATCTATCTATTTTAATCAAATCTGTTCACTCCCTTAATGTATTTTCCTCCATGTCAGTTCATGTCAGATCATATGCAATGGCATATCTATCTGTTCATCTATTGAAAGACGGGACTGTAAAGTTGATCAAAGGAACAAACRCATATTCATCTATTTATTCAGATGGTTAAGGAAAGTTCTGCTTCATATGTATTAAATGGGATATTAAATAACATACCCATCAGAATATTAAAGAACAAAATATTTCTTYGAATACACACTTGACGACTTAATGAATTGCACTACAGTGGTGGACACAAAGGATTTTTTTGAATTAGAAATGCTCCATAAATTAACAATGTGGAATAAGTGAAATGGGAAATAATATATAGTGACAGTGAGGTTTCAACCCTTCATTATACAATCAATCTTCACCGAATCAATCAAAATGACTTTATCGGTTCTGCTTGTGATGGGAAGGAGTTCTTATCTTTGTAAAAGCATATATGGCCATATCCCAGATACTTCATCTCAGGGAAAATAAAATATGAATATCACATAGCATAACCTCTTAACTTTTTTTTTTTTTAAATTTCTATTTTCATCACCTCTGAGCTGTCTGCACTGCATTTTTTTCTTTTGTCAATAATGCAAATCAAAACATATTAATAAGCATAGGAATTACACTTCCTGTAACTTCCTGTGGTAATACTTACCAGATACTTCAATGTAATAAACTATTGAAAAAATACTCACTGATATCCMAGGACTACTTTTGAACTAATATATAGTATGCCTTCAGTTCTCAATCCATGACAATTGTTTATTGTTGTGAGGATTTGTTTATGATTCAGACATAATGAATTCTAGTGGCTGAATGCATTCCTTAATAAATTAATTATAAAGATTAGTTTTTCATTAAAGAACCAGATGAAATTTAAATATTTAGGAATTTCTTTTGAATTTTGTGTGAAGAAAGGATGAACATCATTTTTTAAATGCATAAATCAAAAAAAAAGTCAAATGAGTTTATTTCAGAGGATTATTTAACACATAAAATCATATTTAAGTATCATCTATGAAGGAGGATTGATCTCACCTAACAATCAGAAATTTTTCATCCCATGGTGAAGGTCATTCTTATTCACTGTTTCACCTGTCCTAATAGCTGATTTTGTGAATAATTTATCTCCATCTCATCTAATGGGATTAGATGATTAACGTGTTTATGAAAAAATATTAAAACAAAAAAAAACATTTTAAAAACAGAATTTTAGCCCTGATAGACATACTTGACTACCTTCAGGAGCTGAAAGAGCTGTATATGTGCCTAATTCATACATTTATCTATGATTATTTCTAGTGATTATTTGATTGAAAATACAAGAATACATGAAGGAAAGAATGGGAAGGATTGGAAAGAATGATATGTAATGTATGCATTGATTATACCGTAGTTCACCCAGATTGACCTAGCAGTCATAAATCGGTCTATTTTTCTGAAGTTTAACCCCACATAAAAAAATTGCTCAATAACTTTTTTTTTTTTCTCTCTTTTTTTCCTCTTTTTTTTTTCTATGTATTGATTTCTAATGAATTGTCATTCTAAGTGATGAATTTGTGTAGGCATATGGAGCACAGATGTTCTCTTTCTTTTTCTTAAGCTAAGCTGCATATGAACACCCTTGCTACCTGGTCAAGACAATAGGGAAGAAAGCTGAAAAATGTCTTTGAAATAAAAGCCCGGAATAACAAAGAAAAATGAGTAAGCAAAGGATTTCTCTAAGTAGAGCATACCTGCAAGAAAAGGATACCTGTGAGAGTCTCTGAGAAAAGAGCTGTATGAACAGCGAGCAGAAATGAAAATTCTATCTTTTCTACAGGCTGTAGAAGAGATGAAGGGGAATGAATGTTTAATTGATGCTATTAACCCAGAATTACATTTCATTATGTGATCCATTGAAGCTGGTATTCTGTCTGCAGAACTGAAAATGTCACTTAATTTTCACTTTGCTTGAGAATAAACTTACCGAAAGGCATTACACTGAAATGGAAAATTTGTGTACAAACTATCCTTTATTTGATCTGAATCATTTGAAATTCAGATCCACCACAAACTTAGAAAGGGAGAGAGGAATTTCAATTAAAAAAAAAAAAAATGTCATACCACTAAGTACCAGCATCTATCTAAGAAGGAAGATTCTTGTATCTGGCAAGAYTTGTATCTCTATTAAGAGGCTCACTTAAACTTGGAAAATCCTCATCTAATCCTCATCTATGGAGATTTCTTCCTAAACTACTCTCTCTCTCTGTGTCAACAAATAAATTAAAAAAAAAAAAAATCACAATTATATTGGGAGTATATTTATTTTTCTGTAATTTTTGACAAATTCAAAAGAAACACATGAGAGTTTCTTCCTCTCTTTCTCACATATCTTCCATAACACAGCCATACTATTTTTCTTTGTTTAGTTTTGGGGCAGAGGGACATTCAGATACTTTCTACTTTTCTTTTGCTTGTTTTTCATTCTACTTTTGTAGCTCTGAAAAAAAGTACATGAATTCTGTGAATTAGGCCAATTTTAAGGTGAATTATGAATTATGAAGGTGAATTCAACCCTGAACAGGGTTATAATATAATAATATAATATAATAATAATATAATAATAATATAATAATAATATAATAACAGATTTCACTATCAGTTTATTTGAGGCATATCCTTTTGTTTACAAAGAATATTAGTTTTTTTCCATTGCCTTCTTATTGCCTTTTTTTTTTCTTCTTTAATTTCATCCATCATTTTTCATCTTGACACATGAATTTCAGTATCTCATCTTTGTTAACCTAAATTAAGCTTTTACTAAGTATTAGTGCAATATCCTCTTCATAGAAGATTAAAAGACAAGAACACTTTTAGGATCCTCCCAGTGCCTATTTCTCATTTATAATTATCTCATCTCCGCTCAAGCGAAGTAAACATATTTGTTTACAGACTTTTTAATTTGGCTGTATTAGAATAGTTGGCAGTATTTTATGCTATATTTACTGACTATTTATTTTGGTTTGGTTTATTTTTGCAAAGAACTTGTATGTCCAATTTTTCCATCCTAAAATACACAGARYATGTCTTCCCACATACGAGGCTATATATATTAATAAATCAGCTTATCCTTATATTTGAAGATTAAGAAATAATATTAATTAATTAAAAAAAAAAAARRAAAAAAGAAATCTTGCTTAGCAAGTTACCAAATGTCTGCTGTCTTATTAAACACTTCATTTTTTTCCTTTTGTGTTTTAAATAATCACCTCTAAATCATAAGCCACAAGATATTTTAATTCAATGTCTTATCCAGATGCCTGGCTTTGAGTTTCTACCTTTAGTAAGTTAGGCTGGTCTTGAAAMTCAGTTCTCAGTATCATGATAGAATTTCAACTGTTCTTTTACTGCTCCATTACCAAATCTTTTCAACTCCTCAGCTTGTGTACTTGAGAGGGGCAGTGGGAGACCCTGTCACTTATTGTCTCAGCAGGAGAGCATTGTTTCAGAATTAGTCATAAGAAGACTCACACCCATTTTTTTTCTTCCCGTATTTGAGTCTCTAATTAAGTCTACATTACCTATAATATTTATTGCCATTATRCAATATAAACATTCTGTAGAAATGTGCTCCATCGTGTTGAAGCAGAAGAATATTGCTAATAAAAGRCAAAAAAAGTGGCGCCACCATTATTCACTTTATTCCTTTCTCGCATGAATAACCTCATTTTTGTTAATGGCACTGCTCCTGTGGCTAAAAAACACCAGTGTGAGAAGAGAAAGCCCAATTATGTTCCARAATCACAGGGGATAAACAGCAGTAGGCACCACAGAATCGGTTATACTTTTCTCAAATAAAAGGCAATTCACAAACTGAGACATTATTATCAAGAGGCTCCAGCCAAGTGAATGGATCAGTGAAGTGCAGCTGCCTTCCATGGGTGCCTCTGAAACGGCCGCTTCTGTTTTAGGTGGTTTTGAGTCAGTTCGTAGACAGCTGCCACTGGGAAATTAACTTCTAACTTAAAAGGAAAACAAAATAATCTGCCACCTCCACAAGGTGGGAGAGAGAAGCAAGAGGGCTTGAAAGGGAGAAGGAGACAGACAACTAGATTCAAAGACAACCAGGTTCAACAGACTAGATATTTCTGTGAAAAAACTGTGAGAGAGTTTTCTCAAATAAATTAAAAATACTGATTTCTCTTATGATATACATGATAATATTTTGGAAGATAGTTGGACTGATAATGAGGAGAATTGATGAAATATATGGAAATCTATCTCTTTATGCCATCACAGGCTACGATTCCTTTGTTCAGGAAGCAGAGCAACAAGGACAGGAGCAGCAGCAACAATGTYGAACCACATCTGTGTATCCCTTAGAATGAAAGCTTCTCTTCACTGATTAGTAGCAAGGTATTTTGGTTGACAGTATAGCACTGGCTAAGGATGGAGAAGTGCAGCAACTTACCTCGATCTCATCGAGGTAATCTTATCTCATCGATAAAGGATGAAAAATCATCCTTTATAGATATAAATATATATAAATAATTGTAGGTATTGTCATTTTGTAGCTGTATATATAAATATTTAATTTTCAGCTGTGAAGATTATGTCAAAATATGACCTTTTAACATGTTAACTCACATAYAAGCAGAAGTGTCTCGGTGCTATTAAGGTAAAGTGGGGAGAGGTTGGCAATATTTCCAGTCACAATTTGTTTTATCATATTGATTTTTAATAGTGGGAAAATCTGTACTACTACTTGTTCAGAGATACTTATGTAATTGTTGGTACTCTCATGAGTTTTTTTTTTTTTTAATAATATTTCAAATACGTTTAAAGTCTGAAGAACATTATCACCTCCATTTCCTCAATATTTTAAGTTTTTTTAATGAAATCTGATTAAAAACATGACTGACGTACTTAGTTTATAGGAAAGACATAAAAATCATTATAATCTCCACATTTCTAACCTCATGTATCATGTCATGTTCTGTTACATCAGTGTGCATACATTCATTTTTAAAGACAGGATGTGACACATTCTAACAGGATTCACATAGCTTCGGATTTAAGAGGTACCACTGCAAGGGTGAAAAAGAAAAAGGTAAAAAAAAATACAAAGGGTTTTTGACACCTTATTGAAATATTTGTAAATAATACAATAAAGATATGTGCATTGAAGAGAAGGTAATCTTAGTAAAGAATTTTGGGAGTGGAACATTTCATTCCTCAACTTTATAACTTTTTATATATATATATATATATATGTATATATATTTAATGACTATTGATACATCGGTTATTCAACTTTGACACTGCAGTAGTTTTGCTTACTTAGATTAGTATCATTCTCAACCACAGCTTAAGATACATGAACCAAAGTTATCAGCTTCTGAAAACCAATTACGTTATCAATCAAAGCTGTCTGATATGAAATAAGCATAGAATCATAGAATCATAGAATGCTTAAGGTTGGAAGGGACCTCAGAGGTCATCTAGTTCAAACCCCCTACTCACGCAGGGTCACCTAGAGCATGTGGCACAGGGCTGCGTCCAAGTGGGTTTTAAAGATCTCCGAAGAAGGAGACTCCACCATCTCTCTTGGCAGCCTGTTACAGTGCTCTGTCACCCTCACAGTCAAGAAATGTTTCCTTAAGATCCTGTGGAACTTTTGGTGCCTCAGTTTGTGGCTCTTTCCTCTAGTCCTATTACTGGCCACCACTGAAAAGAGGCCRGCCCCCTCCTCCTCACTCCCTCCCTTGAGGTATTTATTCACACTGATTAGGTCCCCGCCTCAGCCTTCTCTTCTCCAGGCTGAACAGGCCCAGCTCTCTCACCCTTTCCTCACAGGACAGATGTTCCAGGCCCCTGAACATCTTCGTAGCCCTGCACTGGACTCTCTCMAGCAGCTCCACATYCCTCTTGTACTGRGGAGCCCAGAACTGGACACAGTACTCCAGATGTGGCCTYACCAGGGCTGTGTAGAGGGGAACGATCACCTCTCTCAACCTGCTGGAGACGCTCTTCTTAATGCACCCCAGGATCCCATTGGCATTCTTGGCCACCAGGGCACACTGCTGCCTCATGGTCAGCTTGTCATTCACCACCACGCCGAGGTCCCTCTCTGCAGGGCTGCTCTCCAGCYGGTCCACCTCTTATCTGTACTGGTGTCTGGGGTTATTCCTCCCCAAGTGCAGGACCCTGCACTTGCCCTTGTTGAACTTCATGAGATTTCTAACCGCCCAGTCRTCCAATCTGTCCAGGTCCCTCTGGATGGCATCATCAGCAAACTTGCTGAGGGAGCACTCCATGCCTTCATCCAGGTTGTTAATGAATAAGTTGAAGACCGGACCGAGAACTGACTCCTGGGGGACACCGCTAACTACAGGCTTCCTACTAGACTCCGCACCACTGACAACCACTCTCTGYACACTGCCAYYRAGCCAATTCTTAATCCACCTCCCTGTCCACTCATCTATCCCACACCTTCGGAGCTTGCCCGGGAGGATGCTGTGAGGGGCAGTGTCAAAAGCCTTGCTGAAGTCCAGATAGATGACATCCACTGCTCTGCCCTCATCTATCCAGCTAGTCACTCCTTCATAGAAGGCAATCAGGTTAGTCAAGCATGATTTCCCCTTCGTGAATCCATGCTGGCTACTCCTGAGCACCTTCTTCTCCTCCATGTGTCTGGAGACAGCAGCCAGGATGAGCTGTTCCATCACTTTTCCGGGGATGGAGGTGAGGCTCACCGGCCTGTAGTTGCCCGGGTCCTCCTTCTTGCTCTTTTTGAAGACTGGAGTGACGTTGGCTTTCTWSCAGTCCTCYGGCACCTCCCCCGTTCTCCAGGACCTTCGAAAGATGATGGCGAGCRGCTCGGCTAGGACATCCGCCAGTTCCTGCAACAGCCTGGGGTGCATCCCATTAGGGCCCATGGATTTGTGGGTGTCRAGTTTCCTTAGGTGCTCTCTGACCCACTCTTCCTCTACCCAGGGCAAGCCTTCCTCTCTCYRGCTCWCTTCDTGTGTCCCTAGGGCCTRGGATTCTAGAGGGCTGCCCCTGACAAACACTGAAGCAAAGGTGGCATTCAGCAGCTCTGCTTTCTCCGTGTTTTCCGTAACCAGGGTACCCATCCTGTTCACTAGTGGACCACATTCTCCCTGGCCTTCCTCTTGTTGTTAATATATTTGAAAAAGTTTTTCTTGTTGCTCTTAACATCCCTTGCCAGGTTTAGTTCCGAGCGTGCCTTAGCTTTTCTTGTAGCATCCCTGCATTCCCTGACAAAGCTCCTGTATTTCTCCCAACGGACCTGTCCTTTCTTCCACATTCTGTATACTGCCTTCTTCTGCTAGAGTTTTGCCAGGAGCAACCTGCTCATCCACGCAGGTCTCCTGCCCCCTCTGCCTGACTTCTTGTGCACAGGGATGCAGTAGGATACAGGAAGCAGTAGATATTCTCTTGCCTTCAGGTTGTTTGTATACCACAATTATACTTCTACTATTTCTAGGCAATTGAAATTACAAAATTATTATGAAAATGTTTATTTTCTATGCATGTTTTAAATTCTAAGATTTGAAAAAAATATATATGCCTGAATATGTCTATGTATAGATATACATTTTTTTTAGTAAATGGAGGCACATTAAAATGATAAAATAGTTAGGTGTGGTGGTAGATATTTTGAAACATGCAGAGGTATTTCAGGAAACAAAAATATGAATCATCAAATCTTTTCWGGTCTCGTGTTTTGCAAGGTGACAATCTAATTTTCTTAGAAGTTTTGTCAAACTTCCTCTGTTAACATTCTGATTTAATGTTCTGCTATTTATCTCATTCTGGGATTTGTTGWAAAGTGTTTTTATAATAGATATTTCAGAAAATTAATAAGTTTAAGAGCTTGAATATATTATKTTTTATTATGCTTAGATTAGATTTTTACTGATGTAACACTGATTATTTGAATCAAGTGACTTGTTATTTACACTAGAAAGAATGAGATAAGAATAAAGTTCAAAATGATTTAGGACCCCATCAATTTGCAAAGAGCAACATAAAAGCATATATAGTGTATTATATAGTAGCTGAATGCAAAATACTTTTTTTCACAGATAATTGGTAGGTGTATAACAGCTTAATTCTACTGGATGAGGAAAACACTATAGTATTGGGAAACTCATATGAACCACAATTTTGCCAAATGGGGAGGAATAAAAAAAAACCCATAGGGAGCTTTTTTTTCTTTCTTTCTTTTTCATATAATCTTTATTCAACTTCTTATTAAAGTCATTTCACAAAAAGCTGGTAAATTCCATGAAATAATCATATATAACTAGTTTTTGTGGCTTGTGTTTAAAAAAACACTTGTTAAAAAAGAGGGGAATCTAGCTCAGCACAGGCGTATCTCATGATCTGATCTGGGCCCCAAAATACTTAGTACTAGTGACGGGAAAAACAACTGGCTAAATTTCAAGAGCTTGCAGATTGAAAATAAACATCCTCACTTGTAAATCTAGCACAGAAGTTTGCCATGAACATGAAAAACAGGAAAAAAAAAAAGATTTCTGGGGCACTTTTCAGAGCAGGAATACACTTTCAAATTATACAGTCCTTGCTCCTAATCGTCTTAGGGCACTGAGTCTTCCTGGGAGATATCAGACAAATCCATTATATGCCTTCCAGCAGTGTCCCTCAGGTTACAAACYTGAGCTCACAAATTTGAGCACAAAATGACATTGGTATGTCTAATATTTGAAAACATGTTTCAGAATATAATGCACACTGCAGCAAAATACACTTCAAGAATCTGAAGATAGATGACTGAATATACTGTAAGGGAATGTTGGCAGCTTGCAAAAATATAACAGTTATAGTGAGCTACGACAAAAATTGCAGGAAAAGCTTGCTTTCTCACTGCTGCCTTTTAATATACTTGGGTGTAGCTGAACTAAAAAGACGTTCTATTTAAATAAAATTCTGTCTCTTTTCAATGTCTGACTGGAAATAGTCTTATCCTGCTACAGTCAATGAGAAAAAGCCATTAGCACTTTACGGACAGGTCCTAAAATATCTCTAATATTGCAACCTGACTTTTTTTATAAATCACACTCGGTGCATGTGTGTGATGAATTTCCTCTTTAATTGTCTATAGAACACAATTAAGAATCTTTAGTGAATTATTGTGTTTTTTAAAAATCATGGTATGAACTTTACATTTTGAGTTTCCCCTGGAAACCTTGCTCTGAGAACTCTTTTGTTATGATGTATTTATATTTTAATAGAATATAATTTTATCATGTAGGAAATATAATTCTATCATGAATGTAGTTCTATACACAAAATACAATTCTATCATGCAGAGAAATAGACCTGCAAAATCAAAAAAAAAAAAAAAAAAAAAAAAAAACCTAGAATTCTAGATTAAGATTAAAATGAGAGTTTATTTTACAAACATCATCTAGTCAGTGATTTTGCAGGATATTTGGTACTATTTTTTGTTTTTTCATCTAATAAAATCCTCTGTTTCATCCATATTTATTTTTTCTTCATGAAAATGCTTCCATTTACTTTTGAGAAACCTTCATAACTCACAGTATTTCTTTTCCCCCATAAAAAAACCCAAGAAATTTAAATGCTGTCATCCAATCTATATCTTTCCTGTCGTGTCTACTAGAAAACTGTAAGTGTGGCTCAATAGTTTATATTTCTCATCTACCTCTTACGGCATTCCACAGTGGCTATACTAGATAAACAAGCAAACCAAAAACCAGAAAGCTCTAAGCTGATTTGCTGACTGGAAACGTTAATTGCCATGAGTCACTGTAAGAAAAATAATGACAGAGTGAGCATGTATTCATTTTTCTGACCATTTCATTATCCACCACGAAAATAGGCTTGGGCCAATGTTGCCTCATGTCATGATATATATGATTAAATCCTCAGAGTACTCCATAGAAAGTAGGGCTTTATTCAAATTACCAGAGATGTTTAATTATATCTGAGATGTCGCAGATTATTTTAGGTAAGTTGAAGTTGTCTACTGAGTAATATATGGGTGTCCCACATATCCTGGATCATATCTTCCAGGATCAAATATAGCTGAGAAATCCATTTATCTCTATAGTTAATGAATTTAATTTCAGTGGTAAGCAGTACTACATGTGTAAACTACTTTTTTTTTTTTTTTTTTAATTTCCTTAAATCCTATCTAGAAACCTAAGACCTTCCTCACTTTTTTTCTCCCATATCCGAGCCTAAGTTTGATATGCCAAAACACAATTAGAAATGTTTATCGTAGCTGGTGCTTCTGAAGACTCTGGATGTAGGGTTTTCCAGGTGGATTTCTTAAGAATTAAATTTCATCCTAAGAAAAGCTGCAGAATTTGCAGTTATAAATAAGTTTAAAGAGCAGCAAATAAGTTTAAAGAGCAGCCAAAAAAAAAAAAAAAAAAAAANATAAAGGCAAACCCAGCTTGTCCAGTTTGTCCAACAAAGCACAAAGAACACTCGCTATTGATGTTGCTATGTGAGATGTTAACATTGATCACACACTGCAAAACATGGTAATATTAGGTACTGAACTAACCAGGTATGACTCTATATGAAGTAAATCAGGTATAATGAAATAACACATGTAGGTTTGCAACATCTTGGACAATTCTAATTATTCATGACACTATCGCAAATATAATTATCTTAATTTATTCACATTGTTATGTAGTTTTGTTAACTTTCTCGAACAAATACAAGGTACTTTATGACCATGCTTGTTGAGTGCTTAGAGAGAATACAAGGAAAATATAACTTCTATTCTTTAGCAGAAGAGTTATCTATCAGCAMTGTCATATTGGTTTCTGTTCAGTATCTTTAACTTAATCCAAACATGTTTAATTTCCTATTAATATTATTAAGCTTTCACAAGACTAATCATATTTCATATTATAAAATATGTTTTATCTTACATATTTACATTATTTCTCTGTCAAAGTTCAACAATGTAGGATTCTGCACAATGTGCTCTAGGTATCTCTGCTTCTTCAGGGAGGTTGGACTAGATAATRTCCAGATATCCCTTCCAACCTYAACCATTCTGTGATTCTGTGAAACATTTTTTGACAAATATTTTATAGTTAGACTGGTGTTTTACCCTAAATTGTATATCACTATTTGTCTGGTGAAAATAGATTCATAGAATCATAGAATGCTTAAGGTTGGAAGGGACCTCAGAGGTCATCTAGTTCAAACCCCCTGCTCACGYAGGGTCACCTAGAGCATGTGGCACAGGGCTGTGTCCAAGCGGATTTTAAAAATCTCCAAAGAAGGAGACTCCACCATCTCTCTTGGCAGCCTGTTACAGTGCTCTGTCACCCTCACTGTCAAGAAGTGTTTTCTTAAGTTCCTGTGGAACTTTTGGTGCTTCAGCTTGTGGCTGTTTCCTCTAGTCCTATTACTGGCCACCACTGAAAAGAGGCCRGCCCCCTCCTCCTCRCTGCCTCCCTTGAGGTATTTATAGACAKTGATCAGGTGTCCCCCCCCCAGCCTTCTCTTCTCCAGGCTGAACAGGCCCRGCTCTCTCACCCTTTCCTCACAGGACAGATGTTCCAGGCCCCTGAACATCCTYGTAGCCCTGAACTGGACTCTCTCCAGCAGCTCCACATCCCTCTTGTACTGGGGAGCCCAGAACTGGACACAGTACTCCAGATGTGGCCTTACCAGGGCTGAGTAGACGGGGACAGTCACCTCTCTCGACCTGCTGGAGATGCTCTTCTTAATGCACCCCAGGATCCCATTGGCCTTCTTGGCCACCAGGGCACACTGCTGCCTCATGGTCAGCTTGTCATTCACCACCACGCCSAGGTCCCTCTCTGTGGGGCTCCTCTCCAGCAGGTCAACCCCTAATCTGTACTGGCATCCAGGGTTATTCCTCCCCAAGTGCAGATCCCTGCACTTGCCCTTGTTGAACTTCATGAGATTTCTCACCGCCCAGTCGTCCAATCTGTCCAGGTCCCTCTGGATGGCAGCACAGCCCTCAGGGCTATCAGCTRCTCCWCCCASYTTGGTATCRTYRGCAAACTTGCTGAGGGAGCACTCCAKSCCTTCATCCAGGTCGTTAATGAATAARTTGAACAGGACCGGACCGAGGACTGACCCATGGGGGACACCGCTAACTACAGGCCTCCAACTGGACTCCGCGCCACTGACTACCACTCTCTGCCYTCTGCCACTGAGCCAATTCCTAAAATATATAAAACCGTATAAACATAATGATCTTCACAAGTAGCTATGAAAAGTTTTCTTATTTTTTTTAACTATTATAGAAACATCATAATCTATATTTAAACTTGAGTTAAAATCCTATCTTCTCTACAACATTAAAAAGGAACACATTAATAATTGGATGTTTGGACAAAAAGGCAGCAAAATATGAATATTTCATCCTGTTTTCTCTATTTTATACTTATTGAAATGTTTGAAAAGCCACTCGAAATTCTCTTATGAGTTTTAAAATAGTGTAAACATCTAATTGTTATTTTTGTCTGTTTTTAAAATAATGTGAGAACCAAACYACCATTCAGAGATGTAAAATAACTTCCCTGTATGTATTTTTGATCTTGATGTTCATACTTAAAACTTCAGAAAATGGAAATTCCCTTGATGGTTAAGACTGGAATCTGGTAATTCATGGAACCAGAATATCTCCTACTGATCTGAAATCTGCCAACTTCAGAATAGGTTCATGCTCCTTGATGATGAAGATGAGAGAAAGAAGAGGACTTTGAGGGTTGTGATCAGTGGCACAAAGTCTCCCTGAAGGCCTGTAGCTATCAGTGCCTCTCCCAAGGATTCAATACTGTGTCCAGTCCTTTCCAACTTATTCATCAGCGACCTGGATGAAGGGACAGAGTGCACTCTCAGCAAGATTGCTGACAATACAAAACTGGGAGGAGTGGCTGGTACATCAGAATGCTGCCATTCAAAGGGACCTGGACAGGCTGGAGAGATGTCAGAGAGGAACCTCATGAAGTTCAATACAGAGAATTGCAGGTCCTTCACCTAGGGAGTAATAACTCATGAACCATTACAGGCTGGTGGCTGACCTGTTGGAAATAAGGTCTGCAGAGGAGGACCTGGGAGCCTTGGTGAACAAGTGGGCCAGCAATATGCCTTTGCAATAGAAGGGGACAAAAGCTTCCTGCTTAGGCAGAATATTGCCAGAGATGAAGGCAAGTAATCCTTTGTCTCTGGYCAGCCCTGCTGAGGTCACACCTGTACTGTTGTGTCTGGGCTCTCGAGGACAAGAGAGACATGGACTACAAGAGCAAGGAAAAGAGAAGACAAGTGGGAATCACTTATCAATGTGGGTAAGTATCTGAAGGGAGGTTGCAAAGAGCATGGGTCAAGAATCTTCCAAGAAATGCCCAGAGACAGAACTAGAGGCAACAGGCACAAATTCAAACACAGGAAGCTCCATAGGAACATAAGGAAAAGCTTCTTTACTGTGAGGATGTCAGAGCACTGGAACAGATTGTCCAGAGAGGTTGTGCCGTCTCAAATCTTGTAAATATTCAAAAACCATCTGGACACAGTGCTAGGTAACCTGCTCTAGATAACCCTGTGGGAGGAGGGCGGGTTAGACTACATAATCTCCAGAGATCTATTTCAATCTCAACCATTCTCTGGTTCTGTGATTCTGTGCTTCTGTGATTCTGTGCTTCTGTGATTCTGTGATTCTTATCATGCCTCAGGATTCATGTATTTTCATTCCTCTTAGCATTACACTGATGGAATTTTTTATAAAAAAAAATTATGGGTCAAGATTCAGGTTATTGTATTCCACCTTTGCTGATTAGCTGTTGATTTTTATAATAGTATCTTAGATTATTTTCATATACTATAAATCCTAGTGAAGTCTCATGTTATGCACTGAAGTTCAGATTTTTAAGTCTTGAAAGTTTTAAAGCCCTTTWTGGGTTATCTATCTTCTGGATGGTCATGTGAATTATGATAACAATTGTTATAACGAATTGTGACTGAAAATGTCTTTCATTTTCTACAACAGTTTTCTATTCTCGGCTCATACAGCATGCACATTGTATTCATTCAGCACGTGCATACAGTATAAYACATATGATGTGTTTGTGTTGTTTGAAAATCATGTAGCTAAAACTAGCAGAACRCAGTGATTGATTCTCAAGTTAGCATAGCTGGCTGCAGCCATACTCATAGAACTGTGCATGTAAAAATGAGTAGAAAAAGGCATGATTTGGGTGATGGTCACTGTAGCTAATTCTAGCTGATGCCTGACCCTTCAGGAATGCTAGAGAACTAGTGTGAGTGAAAACAGTTTCCAGTGCTTGGAACATATACCAGGGATCAGCAATGCCCTGAGAGACAGGGTGCCATAACTGATTTCATGACAGCCCCACCCACTGCTGTGCTAAAGGGAAACCTGAAACCACGGAAAAGAGCTTTTGCCCTGTTAAAGTAATCTATTTTAGTTTAACTGCCAGCTCTTTCCTGCAAGCTGYTTTATCTTTTCATGTTTTTACACATACATAGCTGCTGTATAGCTGCTTATATTTGTTTATCCCTATGTAAGGTCTTAATTTAAGCAGTCTGATTACATGAGAGTACGATTCCCATCAGTCCTCCCTGTGCCTGTACCCTGGAGGCTGGAACAATGGCTAATCTGGCTTCTATTATTCAATTCCAGTGATTGCCTCTCTAGTTCCCACATGTGTTACAGCATGATAAATAAAAGGTAGAAATCCAACTGSTTTCCTGACCTATAATGCATTCTGCATGGTTTATTTGGATTTCTAGGCACGGCTTACAAAGGTAATGAGTGTTGAGGAGGTAACCTGCTTAACCTCTGAGCAGCAGGGCAGGAGAAGTAGAGTTTTACATTATTCAAACAGCARTTCCTCATAGTGATCAAAGAATAGCTTTATTAGGTTCTGAAGGGTGAAACCTTCACCCTTGAATTCTCACTAGCCAAGAGCATTAAAACTTTGTTCCAGGTCTTCAAGCCTTATAGCTCACTGTAGCAGATCAGAATATTGGTCTATTAAGAAAAATATGTTGCCTCTGAACTTTAAACTAGATTCGAGGGGGGAGGGGGGTATCCGTGGGGTGGCAAATGAGATGGTGCATGATGGCCCGTCACACCATCCACAGCAATCTAGAGCTGTGGCCTGTGAAGGGTCCTCTAGGACTCTAGAGGCCATAGGGCAAAATAGGCAAACTTCTGTGAGCCCGCACAGTCAGGCTGCAGCTGTCCCGACAAGGAGGAGAGGCACATKGGGAGCCCCGCTCAAATGCCTCTACATAAACGCACGCAGCATGGGGAATAAACAAGAGGAGCTGGAGATGCACGTGCAGCTACAGGGCCATGATCTCATTGCAATTACTGAGACATGGTCGGACAGCTCCCATGACTGGAATGTGGTCATGGAGGGCTACAGGCTTTTCAGGAGGGACAGGGCAGGAAGGCGAGGTGGCGGAGTTGCTCTTTATGTGAGGGAACAACTAGAATGCATAGAGCTTAGCATAGGGGAGAATGGAACGCGAGTAGAGAGCCTGTGGGTGAGGATAAAGGGGCAAGCCAGCAGGGGCGACACGGTGGTGGGAGTTTACTACAGGCCTCCTGACCAGAACGAGGAAGTGGATGAAGCCTTCTATGGGCAGCTGCGGGAAGCCTCCCGATCACAGGCCCTGGTCCTCCTGGGGGACTTCAACCACCCTGATATCTGCTGGGAAAACCACGTAGCCAGGAACAGACAGTCCAGGAGATTCCTGCAGAACATTTCAGATAACTTCTTGATACAGGTGGTTGAGGAGCCAACAAGGGGAGGGGTGCTGCTAAACCTGATACTAACAAACAGAGATGGTCTAGTGGAAAATGTGAGGGTTGGGGGCAGTCTGGGCTGCAGCGACCACGAGATGTTGGAATTCACAATCCGGCGTGGAGGAGGTGGGGCGAGAAGTAGAATAGCTACCCTGGACTTCAAGAGAGCCAACTTCGACCTCTCCAGGGAGCTTCTTGGAGCAGTCCCCTGGGTCAGGGTCCTAGAAGGAAAGGGGGTCCAGGAGAGCTGGCTGATATTCAAGCACCACTTCCTCCAAGCTCAGGATCGGTGTATCCCCACAAAAAAGAAGCCGAGTAAGCAGGGCAGGAGACCTGTATGGATGGGTAAGGAATTACTGGACAAAGTGAGTGAAAAAAAAAGGGTGTACAGCTTGTGGAAGAAGGGACAGGCCACGTGGGAGGAATACAGGCACATTGTCAGAGATTGCAGATGCGAAACGAGGAAGGCCAAAGCCCGAGTGGAATTAGAGTTGGCGAGGCAAGTCAGAGACAACAGGAAGGATTTCTGTAAGTATGTCAATAGCAAGAGGAAGACGAGGGAAAATGTTAGTGCMCTGCTGAATGGGGAAGGGGCCTTGGTGATGGAGGATGCCGAGAAGGCAGAGTTACTAAATGCCTTCTTTGCCTCTGTCTTTACGGCTAAGACGACCCCCCATGAACTGCAGGGCACAAAGGGAAGAGATGTAAATGGGCTAAAGGAAGACCTTCCACGGGTTGAGAAGGATTGGGTTAGGGATCRCTTAGGCAAACTGGCCACTCAAAAATCCATGGGCCCAGATGGGATGCACCCAAGAGTGCTGAGGGAACTGGCTGAGGTTATTGCTCAGCCTCTCTCCATCATCTTTGAGAGGTCCTGGAGAGCACAGGAGGTGCCCGAGGACTGGAAGAGAGCCAACGCCACTCCAGTCTGCAAAAAGGGCAAGAGGGAGGAGCCGGGCAATTACAGGCCGGTCAGCCTCACCTCTGTCCCTGGAAAGGTGATGGAGCGGTTCATCCTAGAGAGAATCTCCAGACATATGGAGAAGAAGCTGCTGAGGAGCAGTCAGCATGGATTCACCAAGGGGAAGTCATGTCTGACGAACCTCATAGCCTTCTATGATGGGATGACAGGCTGGCTGGACGAGGGGAGAGCCATGGATGTTGTCTACCTTGACTTCAGCAAGGCTTTTGACACTGTCTCCCATAACATCCTCATACGGAAGCTCCGGGACAGTGGACTAGACGAGTGCACGGTGCGGTGGATCGAGGGCTGGCTGGATGGCAGAGCTCAGAGGGTGGTGATAAATGGGGCCGAGTCCAGTTGGAGGCCTGTGGCCAGTGGTGTCCCCCAGGGGTCAGTACTGGGCCCAGTGCTGTTCAACTTGTTTATCAATGACCTGGACGAGGGCATGGAGTGCACCCTGAGCAAGTTTGCAGATGACACCAAGCTGGGTGGAGTGGCCGACACTCCGGAGGGCTGTGCTGCCATCCAGAGGGACCTGGACAGGCTGGAGAGTTGGGCAGAGAGGAACCTCACGAGGTTCAATGAGGACAAGTGCAGGGTCCTGCACCTGGGGAGGAATAACCCCAGGCATCAGTACAGATTAGGGCTCGACYTGCTGGAAAGCACCTCCACGGAGAGGGACCTGGGAGTCCTGGTTGACACTAAGTTAACCATGAGTGAGCAGTGTGCCCTCGTGGCCAAGAAGGCCAATGGGATCCTGGCCTACATCAGGAGGAGTGTTGCCAGCAGGTCAAGGGAGGTGATTCTGCCCCTCTACTCAGCTCTGGTGAGGCCGCACCTGGAGTACTGTGTGCAGTTCTGGGCTCCCCAGTATAGGAGGGACGTGGAGCTTCTGGAGAGGATCCAGAGAAGGGCAACCAGGATGATTAAGGGAATGGAACATCTCTCGTATGAAGAGAGGCTGAGTGAGCTGGGCCTGTTTTCTCTGGAGAAGAGACGGCTCAGAGGGGATATGATTAATATGTATAAGTTCAGGAAGGGAGAATGCAGGGAGGAAGGGGACAGGCTGTTTTCACTGGTGGCCAGCGACAGGACGAGGGGTAATGGCCACAAGCTGAAGCACAAGAAGTTCCGTCTCCAGGTGAGGAGSAACTTCTTTACTGTTAKGGTGACAGAGCAGTGGAACAGGCTGCCCAGGGRGGTTGTGGAGTCTCCTACTCTGAAGGTCTTCAAAACCCGCCTGGATGCCRCCCTGTGCCACRTGCTSTAGGTGTGCCTGCTTGAGCAGGAAGGTTGGACTAGATGATCTGTAGAGGTCCCTTCCAACCTTAAATATTCTGTGAATCTGTGAACTTCAAAAACAAATGATAGCCCCAGTAGGCAATTGACAATATATACCAGAAGAAGCAAAATTTGTGGCAATGCTTTTAGAGCCTGAAGAATATCATTCCTTTAGGGCACATCATTACACTTGGCAAATAAGTGGAGGCAATACCGCCCTTTCACAGTCCCACAGAGCTACAGCACATCAGAAATTACTTCTTATTTATATATATTACAGTATATTATTTATAAAATATGCTAAGGAGAAAATATAATGATTCAGACTTTTTTTTTCCTTTGATAATAAGGATGCTAACCAAGCAGTATTTAGCATATTCACCTTCCTTGTATGTGCTGAGGAAATAACAACAGAGGTCTTTTAGSATTAGAACATACTATTGACAATGCGTCTATTACCCAGCATATCAGCAATTTCTACAGTGCCGTAGTCTACAGTCAACTGGTTTATTTAAAAAGCAATTTCACTTGGCAATTGAAGAGACAACATTGTTTTTTTCTTGTGAAGGTCTTTTGTTTTACTCAGTCCAAGTATTTCAGACAGCATAGGCCCTTACACTTACAAGTTTATAAAGTTAGTRGAATATATGTATGAATTAGCTGGGAATATTCTTTTAGAGACATTAGGTATCAAAACAGAAATGCTGTAAAAATGCCTGCTTTCTGATTCATCTAGCTATATTAATGAAAGTACCACCAAAATGTCTACTGGGATACAGTAGTTATTTTCTTTCATTATATGCACAATTGATGAAGTGTCATGTGATGTTGAATATTTTACTGGGAACACAGCCAATATAAAACCAAGGTAGTTTGTCACCTCATTACAGATGTTTAGTGTGAAATGCTGAGTAAATATATATACACTGTGAAATATTCTATTGATGTTAATAACATGCATTCTGATACTAGAGAAAAATAGTCAATCTGTAAATACAACAATAGATATTTTTATGTGTATATCAAAGTAGAAAAACATATTCAAAATATTCTGACATTATTAATGTTGTCTCTTAAATAAAGCTCCTAAAATTATGCATTCATATCAGTACTTCACTGATAGCTCAGACTGTAGTATCAACTCACGTATTTTGGTTTCCTGCTTGCTTTCTTTTCTTTCTTTCTTTCTTTCTTTCTTTCTTTCTTTCTTTCTTTCTTTCTTTCTTTCTTTCTTTCTTTCTTTCTTTCTTTCTTTCTTTCTTTCTTT
>NW_020455648.1:178590-216194 GCF_003342845.1 Nothoprocta perdicaria
AGCTCAAAGGGCTCTCGGGCTGTCCGCATATTTATAGGATAAGATGATTGACTTATAGTCATTCTTTCATTTCAGAGGCCCATTGGCTAGTGTATTAGCCTTACCTCCCCTTTGGGATGCAGCCTTCAGGAATGTTATGTTGAGTCTAAGTGGGAGAAGAAATCAGGATGGTGGCGCCTACCAGGATTAGATAAATCRCTGGTGGTTAGCAACTRAACAGGGCTGCATGTAAGGTACAGGCCAGGTTGAGCTGGGAAAGGAGCATATCTGTCACACTCCACCCCGTGACTATAGTCAATCCATCTTATCATCACAGAGTGGTGGTATGGTCACCTCTTGCCTCTGCGACATAAATAGCGTATCGATAATTCTCACACTCACAGATTAATGGTAAGTAAACATTTTAGCATAAAATATTGCTATTATGAGCACATAATACACCTAATAGCAGTAGAGCTAGTAACATCACAGTTGGATGAAKCATAAGATTAAAAATTCCCATTGCTGTTGGTGACCATCTGAGAAGAGTTTCCCACCAATGTGTTCTCTATCTCTGTTTTGTTTAACTCTTAGATTGCTATAGCTGGTCTTAGTTAAGCAGCCTTAACTTGCTTGAATGATTAATCAGTCATTGATAAATACACTAACAATAAACAAAATACAGTTAGTACAATAATTAGAGACTTTACAATTTGCATTAACATGGCTAAGCAAAAGATTGTTCAGTTTGTTATTTCCACTCCCATATATCGTACTGGCAATACTTAATTCAGAGGGCATTTAACAACGGATTGCATTAACTTTAACAAGCATTGAACACAAAGCATGATCCAAAAAAAAGATTACAAATAGCACTGCAGCAACAACTCACAGTCCTTTTAGTGAAGGKTCTCTTTTGGCTGCTGGGAGGTCCATGGTATTGTTATTCCTCCGGCAGTGAGGRTATCGAAGATGCTGCAGCAGGCAATGCTGGCCAGAACCACTGCACTGTAACCCATCGTGGTCCTCAATCTGTAGAGACACAAGCATACCCTCGTCCCTGTGTTATTAAAGGTACAGGTTTTGCCCATTGGAGTGACTCAGGGTTTCGGTTTTTCACTAAAGCTGTACTTAGCTTTTCCTGAGTGATAATGCCGAAGTGTCTTTGCGCTGGGAGTACATTGTCTGTTTCTCAATTTAAAAGGTTAGGTACATACAGGGCCTTTTGCAACCGTTCCTGAGGGAAGTATCCCCTGAGGATGGGTTTTTGTTTTTGTAGCATGGTTTTCAGGATGCCATGGGCACGCTCAACAATGGCTTGACTCATAGGCGAGTGAGGGATCCAGTGCAGTGTTTTATACCCCACTGTTGAAATAATGCTGCGATTGAGTGAGAGGTATATGCAGGCCCRTTATCTGTTTTAGCCTGGGCAGGTATCCCACAGTAAAACCATTACACAAGGAACACAACCTAAGATACAAATGAATACTATAAACAAGAATAACAGTTCTAGTAACAGCTTTTGTAACCAAGGCCATCTCTATTTGCATTGTCCAAATGGATCCCAGTTGTCATCCATCTGTTGTTCAGCTTCATCTTCAGGATCCAAGTCTGTTCATTTTTCAGCAGTCTCACAAAACTGCTTATAAAAAGTAGAGGGATCATCCCACCATAACTTACTATCTTACTCCTACTATAAACCATGACTTATGTTTATTCATCTCATATTTTCTATAGAAATTTCAGGTCATAAGGTCTTGCACCATCACAGTAAATACATTATTGTTTTCTATCTGGTTATCAATTAGGTGTACTATGCAGGTGGTTTGGGCAAACAGTATCTATTATTAGGAAAAAAAAAAAAAAAAGTAACAAATAAAAAATGTTATCCCAGGAAAGACAAAATGATAACACTCCCAAGAAATTGCAAATCACTAAACAAAATAGGCATATAGAACATCAAGGATAATTTTTAACTGTAAGGATAATTTTTAACCAGAGATCCTATTTCCTTTTCTTACGACAAGCCGTTGGAAGGCTTAACTATTTCCTACTCTTATAAAAAAATAAAATAAAAACACAGTCAACTGAAGGAGGTTTGGAATTAAGATGTATTACTTTTATTTTATCAAAATGCTTAATTATCATAAAACAAGTAGAGAAAATACCAAACAAAAGGAATAAATCACTACTTTTTTTTTTCACTTAGAAATTTAGCAGAAATCATCAACATCTTTATTTTATCTAAGATTTAAGTGCAATGGTCACTAGCCTGCCTAGAACCTAAAAGCTAAAATGGCATAACCAGTAATAGTATTCAAGTAACACTGTGACTGCATAGCAAGACACAAAGTGTTTTACTAAATATAAGATCAATGTGATCACTGAAAGGGCAAAGAAGAATGAAGCATAGCTGTAGATTGGAGTCATCCAAGTGACAGAAAAGAAAGAAGAAGAGAAGCAGAAAGGGTTGCAAATAARCTGGACAACTGCTTGAATACACTACTCAATTTTTGGAAGGGGGCCATTACTATAAAAATGTCAGGCCTAAGTGTGCAGAAGAGTGAAGGAAAGTTCTTAAATCTGACATCCTGACCTTGGYATCTAAGAGACATCAAGCACTACAGACATCGGTGAAAACTCTATGATATCAGTTTTATTGTTGCCATATAATAATTTACTAATTATTCTTATATGTGACCAAGGGCAGATGAAAACTAACATTACCAAAACAAACAAAAACAAAAAACAAACAAACAAACAAAAAAAAACACAAACAAAAAAATCTTTCCACAGATCAGCAAGTGGATGTAACTTACTTGCTATGCATAAGACTTGCTATGCATAAGACTTGCTATGCATAGCAAGTTCCCACTTGCATAGCAAGTCTTATGCATAACGAGTAGCAAAGAAAGGAAAATGAAAGTTGATGCCTGGACAATAGAGAGGAGTAAAAGGAATGAGCTAGGATGGATCTTCTTCAGCAAGAATATATAGATAAGCCAAAGCCATTTGTGAAAGCATGCTTTTGTTATCCCTCAATGCAAGTATCTGTATAAAGGCAATCTAATGTGTAAAGGGAGGGGATTCTGCCCCTCTACTCAGCTCTGGTGAGGCCGCACCTGGAATAGTGTGTGCAGTTCTGGGCACCCCAGTATAAGAGGGACGTGGATCTTCTAGAGAGGGTCCAGCAGAGAGCAAMTAAGATGATTAAGGGACTGGGACATCTCTCGTATGAGGAGAGACTGAGTGAACTGGGCCTGTTTTCTCTGGAGAAGAGAAGGCTCAGAGGGGATCTGATTAACATGTATAAGTTCAGGAAGGGAGAATGCAGGGAAGAAGGGGACAAGCTCTTCTCATTCGTCACCAGCGACAGGACAAGGGGAAATGGGCATAAGCTGAAACACAGGAAGTTCCATGTCCAGGTGAGGAGGAACTTCTTTCCTGTGAGGGTGACAGAGCAGTGGAACAGGCTGCCCAGGGAGGTTGTGGAGTCTCCTTTTCTGGAAGTCTTCAAAACCTGCCTGGATGCCACCCAGTGCCACRTGCTGTAGGTGTGCCTGCTTGAGCGGGAATGTTGGACTAGATGATCTCTAAAGGTCCCATCCAACCTTGAATATTCTGTGATTCTGTAATATTTTTATAGCAATCATCACTCCATTCCTTTTCTATGTGAATAAGTTTTCACCAGCTTCCACCATGGCAAGGCACATGCTTTTCTTATATTTTATTTCAAAAATTAAAGAATAGTTCAAAGGCAAGGAAAATGTGAATACAGTGTTAGGAGAGGATTTACTGATTTATACTTAAATAAATATTTCATATGTATCAATATTTTATTTTATTTTCTAAGCATGCTCTGCAATTCTCTGTTTCTGCATCTACTACAGTACACTCAATGATAATCAATTCATCTACTAGATAAAGCTATATTTATTTGTATCTTTTATGTGAGCAGTTATAATTCCTTTAGTAAATTATAATATTTATTTTTATTAAAGGCATTCACATTGTAATGAGTAATATTTGAAACAATTGTAGTCTGCTTGCTCAAAATAAATTTGTCTCAGGGCTCCCTGAAAATAAGAGAAAATAATAATTCTGAAACTCCACAGTGAACAAGTTTTAGTTTTTTTAGGTATATCCATTGTGATTTATTTGCTATACAAACACTAGCGAATTCTGAATTATTTACTTTCCTGTGAACTAAATTTTCATGAGCTTAGTTCATCTTTAAATGCTATTCTGTTTTACTTTTGTATCTTGTGTTACTAAGAACTCCAAAAAAGGAAATAATATATATTCATATCTTASTATTATATAGTATGTGATAATCTACAGTAGTAGAGATATTATAAGTACTAGTGCGATTACAGCAATATCTTTTTTTTTTTTTTAAAAAAAAACCTCTTTGCCTGTGTAATTTACTTTACACAAATATGAACTGCACTATATACAGGTAGAGAATAAAACTGAGAATGTCATTTAAAACATTGTATAAATATGTCTTTTACTCCCGTCTTAGAAATAGTGATTGGTTCTGGCTTGAAATCAGAAAGGTTTTGAATCATATCAAGCAGAAGTATAAAGAAAAGCAATTAAGATTTTTTAAAGTATGGGACAGCTTCAGTGAGAAGAAAGATCAATGAACTTCAATCTTGAAACAAAATGTTGAGGGGAAGTATGATAGAGGTCTGCCCAGTCATGGGTGTCATGAAGAAGGCTGATAGATATTGCCTCTATGCTTTCACCTCAGTAAGAAGCATGAAATAGAAGTGCAGAAATCAGAATCAAGTTTAAAAAAATAACCCACAAAGATCACGGAAGAAAAGTTCTTCTTAACAAAACAGAGAGGACTCACAGAACTAAAGGATATTATGATTATAGGAAATTGTCAAGGTCTCAGATATAGACAGGACATGTCATGTAAGATAAATCCATTAAACATTATTACTTACATAGAAATCACAAATTTTTATGAATTATTAATTGAAGTTGGGACAATATTAAGGAGAAGTGTCTATTACTCTATTTTTCTTACTCTATTTGATCTTCTGTTTTTATCTATCTTACTCAATTTTTCCCTAGACACCTGCTTATGTCTATTCTGGAGGATAAATAACAGGATCAAAGTACTTTTGGCCTGGTACAGTGTAACCACTTTCGTATTCTAAAAATCTATCACAATATTATTGCTTTCCCTAAACAAATTAGAGAAAACACCAATAACTGTAGATAAGGTTTTCAGCTGCTAATTTCAAGGAATACAAGATCCTGACTTTCTTAGACATTCCTTCTATCATAATCTATCGTAAGTAGTAAAAGGAAGAATGAGCCTCTTTTTTTTTTTTTTTTTTTGAGAAGGGAAGGGATAATTATCTCATTAGATAGAAAAGGTTCCCACTTGATAGCTTAGGTCACTCATTCATCAAACAGAAGAAAATTTGAATCAATTAAGAAAGAGTTACTTTGCAGAGCACATATTGTCAGACAGGAGTTTCAGTGCTTGCCTGTCTTCTTTGTTAAGTTCATGATCTTGAGCAGAAAGAGTTCAGGGGGCAGTTACTGGACTGTCAAGRTCAAAACTCACAGGAACCTGAAGCCAAAAACTGGTATTATTGACATTATATTTAGATAGTCTTTTTTATTATTATTATTTTTCTGTGGGCAAGGTTCTTGCTCAAAGATTATGCGTAACTTTGACCCTAATCCAGAGCAAAATTTAAACTCACAGTTGTGAAAGTATATAGCAATATGCCATTACTGCTATGCACAAGCTTTCTAGGCAAAGTGCTGCTGTTTTTATAATGCTTTACATCTTCCTTTTCTAATTTCTTAAATGCATGTCAAGGGCATTTARTTTGCCACTATTCGAGATCTTGCAGAACAAATACATGCTTCCAAACAGGTTGAAATTAATTAACTGACTTTCTTTAACGACATTGAAATAAGCTAACATCATTTTATGATTCAACCTGGGGGAGATTTTTTTACTATAAAATACAAACTTCTGAAAAAGAAGTTTTAATAGAAGTATAGAAGTGTTGATGCAGCCACAGCTTCTACAATACAAGCATCTCAACTATAATACACTGTCATTTTTTTTTTCCTCAGTGTGTATTTACATTTCTATTGTATTTCAATAAATAGTGGAAATTGCTCATGTTTGGTAAACTGCACAGTAATAAAAAGAAAGTCCTGCTAAGTAGAGTCCTGGGCAGAAAGTCATGCAGGTAGASTCAATCTTCCCAACAATGCCATTTGACTAGTGTTACCTTTTATTTGTTTACATTCCACAAAGCCTTCTATCATTTACCAATTTTGCATTTCAGATGTGGACCTACTCACTGAACAGAAATCCTATATAAAGCAGTGATTGCACCCTCAGGTGCAACTCTTTTAATGTCATACTTGCTGCACAAGCTATAGTAGAAGAGCAGCAAAGAGAATGGAAGATTCTAATGATTATATGACTGCAGAAACATACTTTTTCTTTTTTTTTTAATCCTGTCTACTCACTCTCTTTAACGGAATAGACAGAAATTGAATTGTRTATTACCTGCTCTATTTTCAGATGATATTTCAAATTACTGAAATTATTTTATCTTTAAGAATTATCTATTCTGAAACAATTAAGCAAATATGCTACGGAAAATGAAACTACTTAAAACAAAATAAAACCACTGATACTATCTAAAGAAAATTATCAAGACTTTCTTTTAGAATGAAACCACCAAATATTTATCTCTTCAAATAGGAAATAATGTTTATATATAATAACAAACACAGTTTCTGATTACTTTATAAATATACACACACACATATATATGCATTTATTTGTTACTCAGGTCCCTGATTTTTAACTTTTTGCAATAGTGTTTCATAACAAAAATAACCTATATTAAATCTACAAAGTGTGAGCTTATATAAACTTTTATACATGCAAAATCATAAAATCACCAAATCATAGAACGGTTGAGGTTGGAAGGGACCTCTGGAGATCATCTAGTCCSACCCCACTGCTCCAGCAGGGACACCTAGATCATGTGGCACATGGTAACAGAAAAGGGATGTAAGGAGCCTTAACTCTTAATCTTGGAGCCTGTGATACTAGAGGTCAAACAAATAATAACTGAAATCAKTTCTTATTGGATACTATTACCTATGTCTGTAAATGAATAGTTTGGGGAAAGTTAGCCCTTATTGCTGTTTTCATATCCATTGTATAAGTAGATTAACAAATAACAATCATAATAGCAAATGAATCTAATTATTTTGCATTTTTTGGACTAAGATTGCCTTTAATCATTTGTACGCTGACTCTCCAAGGATTTTCAGCATCTATCATTCTAATTTTTCCTAAGAGAAATGTATGCAGGGTCTTGTAGCAATGATTACTTTAGCTTTTTTTTTTTTTTTTTTTAAGTGTTATTTATATATATATACACACACACACACACACATACATATATATATATACAGAGAGAGAGGTCGGAGAGAGAAAAAGAGAAGTAGAAAGAAACCAAAATCACCGGTTTGTGCATTTTTGAATCAACATTCAACTTTTTTGACTTTCGAATGCTATTATCTTTGTAGATGTAGTAAAATGTATGAGAAGAGTAAAATGAAATATTGCAATGTGAATTCTATTAGGTCATTTCCATTTCTGTGTGGTAATTTGATGCACTTATTTTCAGTCCACAGCATATTTTCATATACAGAATTGGATAAACATGTCTAAAATAGCCACCACAATTTATATGCATAGTACAAACATCAATTACACTCTGCCTTTGTGAATTCCTAACAAAAAAACAAAATAAAAAAAATCAGGAAGCCAGAGGAGCTTAAAAAAAAGGTAGAATTTTAGCATATAAAAATAGTTCACTGAGCTAGCTGTCTGTTTTCTGCTTGCAAAATTAACAGTCTGTATACTGCTGCTCGAAGTTATCAATATTTAACTGACARTGACGAGTGAAAGGCAAATCACGTGAAGCAAGAGTTATTACTGTAATAGCATTGGTCTTTACCGGCTGTGCCTTTTATATTAATCATTGGTACACAAAATGTTATTATAAAGAATTTGAGTCTCATTAACAAATTAGGACATAATTATCAACTATTCTTCTTTGGCAGGAGAACTGGTGCAGTGGATAATATTGAAACAATGGAAATAACTACGTCTGTCTTTTTAAAAAAGCTTATAAATGGGTAAACAACACTGCTTCTTAAAAGAGTTAGAAGCTCACACGGATTCATAAATCAATCATTAAGAAAAGTGGAAAAAAACAAGTGATGTTCTTCATAATAAAAGGAAAATATTATGCAAATGTCATTTAGGAAACTGTGTTTTAGGTGTAGGTTATCATTTCTTGAACATAAGTTTTAGGCTCAATTTGGACACACTTTTGAAGGAAGTTACAGTCAAAATACGAGAGAGCGAAAGATAGCAATAAAAATGACAGGAGAATAGGAAAACGAACATTGGAAGGAAAGAGCACAGGCGTTGATTTTGTTTTAATGCACTAAAAAGACTATCATGAAAAGGACAATAGTCAGTTGTCTTTTTTTTTTTTTAATGTTAAGATATTAAGACAAATCTTTATAATAGAGGCAATAAATTATGTAATTCTATTAAGAAAGAGGTTGTAGAATACCTTATTTTAAAACAGGTTAGACATTTATCTCTGGCCATATCTGTAGTCAAGCTGTGTTTCATCCTACCTCAGTGAAGGTAGATTAMCTTTGTGACCTTTTAGAATTCATAGTAGCCTCCTATTTATATGATTTTATGATCAACACTATTAAAAAAAAGTTTCAGATGCCCTGGGCTGGAAAGAATGTTTGAYTTATTAGGAAAATTAACTTTGATTTTTTTAATATATATAATAGTTATAAATATATATTTTACATATAAAAATCAAAGTGATTTATATATATATATAATTTTATTGACATTGAGCTAAAAATGAAAATACATTTTTATTTTTTAGAAAAAGTTTAAAATATATTTATGTACATATGACATATAATTGCATATTACACATTTTTCCTCTTAAATCATATAACCTATATAACATAATGTTACCGCAAAAAAAAAAAGAATTTCTTTCTGAATAATAATACACAATTTTATGAAGTAATTTTGCTTAGCAAAAAAAGAGAGGAAAACAGAGCCAAATGAGTTTTATAAATTCAAATCAGATTCTTATCAACCTCATACTGCCAATTAAATACATATGTCTTTATGTGGATTATTATGTATATTTTATTGACCGATAGCATTTTAAAATGTACTATTTGCCTCCCCCAGTCATTAAATGTCAAGAGATTAAAGCAATGGAAAATATAGTACTGAGATGATTGGATGGATCTCCAACTGACTTCCACGGCTTGCCTAAATGCCTTAATTTTCACCCAAATGCACATGCACATTCCTATCCTAAGTAGAAAATCCATCTTGTTGGTTGTCAGACATGTTAAATACATCTCAGTATACAAGTCTTACAAAAACAGCTGCATTTTCATTTTCGTATTGGTACAGGACAATGGCATTTTGGCTCCACAAACAACTTTTCCCCCTGACTGATGTSACTACTGTTTAGCCCTCCGAGGTTAGCATTTATTGATTCTGCTTTTACTTTGATTGGATCTTACCTACTTCAGTGCTTCAGTAAATTGAAACCTTCTGCAGTTCATGGAAGAAATCTGAGAGCAAGGCTGTGAGAAAATGTACACTGACCTCAATTTATTTCAGACTACGTTGGTAAAAACACTGTCATCAGGTTGCAGAAGTGACCTCAGCTAGCAGGATATAAAAATAAGGCCTTATAACCTCAACCAGCCTTTATCAGAAGCAGATTTAATTATTCCAAAAACACAAATCACATTATGATTTTCCTCTTTCATGTAAATTCATATTCTGTAAACATGAAAATATCAGTCTATAAACCTGTGTTTCCTTATGAGATATAAGTATATAGGAGGCAATATATCAATTTGCATAGTTTTTCTTTTAACAGCCCACAAACCACATAACCTACCTTTTAATTACTATTTCAGGATTATATTTTGTAAGTATGGCAGTAATAATATGTTAATCACCTTTTAAAAWTAGCATTTGGGAGGAATAAGAAATATGATGCCTTGTAAAATAAATTTAAATTTAGTAACATTTTGACAGAAAATGTTTAACTACTTTTTTTTTWAAATATACATTTATATATTTATATTAGTATTTGTTAATAATAATTGTTTTGCTATCACAAGTCATTGCCTAGTAGTAATATACCCTTGACTGGAGTGGACTGCATCATAAAACTATTTCTAGTAGGTCCAGTTCTTCAGGTGCATCCTTACCTGCTTGCACGGTTATTGCAGGGTTTTTTTTTTTTTTGCATTTTTATCCATTAATCTTCAAAGACAGATTATTGTGTTATCTTCCTAAATATAAAGTCCAATATCACAATGCAATACACTACATCCCATTTTCATATTTTTATAAATGTTATCTATATACATTGCATATATAGATATAATGCATAATAAATATACACATAGTCTCATAGGATGGATATTTTCATTCTATTGTTGAACAACTAATGTTGCTAATTCTGAAGGAAGTGGGTGGCTTTCTTTGCTGGCTTGTTTGCTCTTTCCAGAGATAAGTCTCCATTGCTAAGGGTGTGTTTAAGAGAGCTTTCTCTTCCTCAGAGTAATATCACTCTTAGAGATGTGCAGCTATCACAGGATGATCTTTTCATATCTTTTTTTTTTTTTTTTTTTTTTTAAGGGACAAAAATTTTGGCCAATAGGAAAAGAAATAGTTTACTTCTCATTATTCTCATTTATATATTTCCAATGCCATACATTAACAGCTAACTGTAGTTATCACTGCAGTGGAGCCCTGGAATAAATGGAAAAAAAAAAAAACTAATAAAACTGTGTTTTGTTTTATTTTGTTTCATTTTTTTTTCCCATGGAGTCTTTTTATGGTATAAGACAAAACTTTCCTTATCTACAGATCTATCCTCTAGATCATTAAGTGACTGGTTTCCCGGGAGTATTCGTTAAGAGCTGCTTGTGAATACACCTCCTTATGCAGCACTCCTCTAAATATCTGCAATATGTCACTTGTTCAAATTACCAGCCTCAGAACCAAAAAAAAAAAAAAAAAAAAAAAAAAACACAACAGGGAAAACAAGTTCAGTTTTATTCTAGGCATGACTCATTTCTCATTGGTAAATTCCTTATATCCTAATCTCTACTTTCCTGCCACAGTATAAATATACAAAAGAACAGGATTGCTTAGACTTTCAACTAGGGTTATTTCAAGTAAACCAAGTGTTTGGGTAGTTCCATAGTACGCAGGGTCAGTCCTAGTCTTAGACAAAACTGTGTAAAAATACATCAATGCAAATCTGAAGCACTGAGCTTTCCAGAACCTTTTTTAAGGAAACAACCCATTAGTTCAGCATATCGTACCTGAGTGTGAAAGAGTAGATCTGCAATGCAGCAGACGGATAATAACTGTAAATTCATTCAGAGGAAATTATTCATGTGAATTCATGTGAATTCATACACACATGAAGAAAAGACATCTTTAAAATCTGCTGTACTGTACTTTCATCAATTTTCCATTTTCATTTGTTTGTTTTCTTCAATTTTAACTGCTCAAAAGTGTGTTAATTTGCTTGACATAAATCAAGTTCCAAACAGGTAAAAACAAAACAAAACAAAATAAAAACAAAACAAGCAAACAAACAAAAACAGTACAGATTAGGGGTTGACCTGCTAGAGAGCAGCTCCATGGAGAGGGAGCTGGGAGTCCTGGTTGACACCAAGTTAAGCATGAGTCAGCAGAGTGCSCTTGTGGCCAAGARGGCCAATGGGATCCTGGCCTGCATCAGGAGGAGTGTTGCCAGCAGGTCAAGTGACGTGGAACTTCTAGAGAGGGTCCAGCGTAGAGTGAACAAGATGATTAAGAGACTGGATAATCTATTGTATGAGGAAAGACTAAGCAAACTGGGCCTGTTTAGCCTAGAGAAGACTGAGAGGAGATTTGATCAATATGTATAAGTACCTGCGGGRAGAATGTAGGGAGGGAGGGACCAAACTCTTTTCAGTGGTGGCCAGTGAGAGGACAAGGGGTAATACGTACAAACTGAAAGTTCCATCTGGAACTTCCAGATGGAAGTTCCATCTGCATGTGAGGAAGAATGACTTTCTTGTGAAGGTGACAGAGCCCTGGAACCAGCTGCCCGAGAAGGTTCTGGAGTCTCCTCTGGAGATCTTCTAAACGTGCTTGGATGTGACCCTGTGCCACATGCTCTAGGTGTCCCTGCTTAAGTAGAGGGGTTGAACTAGATGATCTCTAGAGGTCCCTTCCAGCCTTAACCATTCTGTGAATAAAGAAAACAAACCTCAGCAGTGTTTGAAAATAAATCTAACCTGAGGCTCACATGAAGTGAAGAGTTTTCTGTACTATATAAAGAGCAATTTATATTTCTTCTTCTCCACCTTGCTTCAGTATTCTAGATAATTCGGGGATTTTAAAAGATTAATTTTTGTTTTTCAATAATTCTGTTGTGTTTTAATATTCTAAAACTTCAGCTAAAAGAACTTTGAAGTTACTGACATTGTGCTTATGAGAGTTGACAGTGGGAATACTCAAAGCGCAAAGTCTTACACTTTGCCTTTATTTTCTCATACTCTTAGTGGTTCAAAACACAAACAAAATTATGCCACATTGCTTCCATTTTGGACTATGTGAAGGCATAAACTATTCTATCTGCAAATCTATTTTGCATATGTATTTCAGCCTATTAATAGAAACTGTATCACTGAAATGAAATGTGATAAAAAGAATTACATAGTTATGTTTTTGGGTATTTGTAATGAGAATAAATCAGTTCTGTATCCTTCATTCAATCCATGATTTCATAAAAATTATATGCAAGGAGAGAGTATGTTTTTGAAATAACAAGAGCATCTACTGTACACTTCAGTACTTTGGCTCCCCAAACTTCTCACACAGAAGACAAACATTCACTCTCTCGAGTTTCTCCTCAGTTTTTACAGCTGCAGCCACAATGCAAAACCAATGTGCTTAGAGCCTCAAGGTTCTCACTCTGTATTAACTTACACTACTTGATATGCTTCTACAAACAGCAATTCTAATTTAGCCATCAAAGTATTGCAACAGTTAAAATGCACAGCATTTGATGCCTGAACACAAATGCCTTAACTGACTTTAAAAAAGTTAGATCATGTTTTTCTTAAGATCATTTAATATTGCAAAACTTTCTGTTTGCTTGTTGTTGCTTTTAATTTGACCTTAAGTGTCACATGCTGGTTTGTCAAATGAAGTAATTCTGATCATGTGAAATTGGATCATGTCTCACATGCTTCAACTTGATTGATTAAACTTGACAAGATGCATCAAAATGTGACACATATGCTTCAAAATCAGAAATAATGTGGGCCTCTGAAAACAATAGTGTTTGCTAATCATTTATGAAAGATTTATTCTCTCTGGGGAATAAAGACAAACACCTATTCAACGATGCAAAGAATTTTTCACTGCATCTTGAATGTGATAGCTAAGGAGATAAGAGAGAAATAGATTATCTTTTTCCCTTTCAGGAGATATAGTAGCAAGGAAACTGAATGCACTTTCTATCTTATTTCAGGGTAAATAAATAATTTAAATAATATTTTGTTATCTTATTTAAAAAAAAATAGAAATATCTCTGACTAAAAAACAACTTTTATGTTTCCTTTAAAAACAACTCCTTCATAAATCTTGTAATACTGTGTCACAATATCTGGTAACATGTTAATGGGGGTCCTAGTGGCCCAAATCCTGCCCGGTGAACTCACATTACTGTATCACAGAATTCATAAATATGTTTCTACTGAAGACAAGGAATTGAATTGGCTTTTAACAAAAGAGAAAATTAATTACATTCAAACATTACACAAACAAAATGGGAAGAATTTAGTTTATAAAGAATTTTTATAAATCTTTTGAACTGAGTGACACCATGATTCATAGCCTAGTCACAAAAATCTAAAAGATAACTGGTTAAATACTGCAATAACAAATTAAAATAAACCATGGATCTCACTATAAAATCCTCAAATAGTTCAGTGTCCTTTAGGACTTTTGCCTCTTCTCCTTCCCTCACCTTCTTTTCTCTTTTACTTGAGCTATTGCCAAACTACTTACTATATTTCTAGATCAGAATTAAAAATAAGGAGTGCTGTTTATTTACAAAGAATTTAAACCCATTAAAACCTGTTTCCCTGAACTCTAGAGAAAAAAAAAAAGAAAAAGAAAAAAAAAAGTGGTGCCTTTCTTTACTCAGCATTCACTTAACTCAGACAATATTTCAATGAAGATTTTTTTTCTCATTGTCATTTTATCCATTAGAATTTACCTGTATGTATAGCCTGGAAGTTCTGTCACTTTTTTTTTCATCCTTAAACTCATAAAGTTGATCAAAATGAATAATTCTCATTTGAGAGTATATGAATGTTTTTACATTCATATGCATTCATATACATGTTTTGATTACAGATCCTTGATCTTTCACCACTTATTCTCACATGTGAATAGAGGGGCTTCCTCATGAAATCTTAAAAGAAGGCAATGGCTATAACTACAGGTTCAGTGACAAGTAACCAGAGCAACAACATAATTTAGCTTGGGATATTTGGGATGTTTCTTAAAACACTGAAGATTAGTAGGATTTATGCCGTTGACATGTATTTCTGTCAGGTCAGTTATTTCCATGGAGGTATGAAAATACCTCAGTGTAAAGTGTACTGGTAAAAATCCTTCAATTAAGTGTGTTTTGTTGTTGTTGTTTTTTAAGGAAAAACTATGGAAAATGGAATAATCATATAATTTGATATAAAAATATATCCATTCAGAGGTTTAGGACTTAAAAATATGTCTTACTAAGTACTAAAATCCCGAAATATTTTCCTGTCATATCTTTTCCTGATACTGAAATTGTCTGATATGTAGATGATTTTGAAATGAGTTATCTGATGACAAAAATTACAATCTAAAGAGACAGTAGATGGATTTGGCAGGAATGCTAACATTGTTGCTGGGTAAAGAGAAAAAAAAAGCCAGACTGAAAAATCTTTATTGAAAGCCGAGAAAAACACAGCTTTTCTGTCAAGGATTTTCTGCTGGCACTTTTCCCCTAAGTATATGCCTCAGAGCATTTTTTTTCTTACTGCATTTCATTATCTCACATGCTTAGATTCTACAGTATAAATTTATCTCAGCCAAAACCTATCACTAAATAATTATTTTTAAACTTTCCCTCCCACAAAATGTTTTTTTACAGACTATTTGTGATTACTTGAGATACACTGTCTTGAATGAGGTCTGGGCTTAGTGCTGGGGTGTCTCCTATCCTTTCCAGTGTACATTTTAACCAAGAATAGACAACTGACGAAGTGGCCTCTGCTGGAAATTAGAAAACAGCATTAATCAGTAGGATTTTTCAAGGTCATGCCTAAACACACCTGTTAATTCATACTAAGATATGTGACGTTGTGGCTCACATTCCAAAAAAAGGTCACTTTTGTTATTTTATTTTCTATTCCTTGGTTTCCTCTATCTGGGACACAAGAAACATAGAATGGAGTTTATATAGCAGGGCATATGCATTAAATTGTTTTAGATGCACACTTGCATCTTGAACCAGGTATTTGACAAAGATGATCCCTGAAATAGGCAACATATTAAGAACATGAAGCTAAGTAAAATGGAACATATGCTCAAGCTGCGCTTATGGAGGTTTTTTTGTTTGCTTGTTTGTTTGCTTTGTTAGTAAACATCTCTTGTTTGCTTGTTTGTTTGCTTAGTAAACATCTCTGCACAGGAAGATGATATTGTGTGACTGAATTTGAAGTAATATTGTGGTAAAATTCATCCCAATCCCTAATGTATAATACCAATTGTTAATATATATACATCCCTAACGTATAATGTATAATATAATTAATAATGTAAATCTTACTACCAAGCTAATTGTCTAAAATTTATAATAAAAGGAGGGTAAAAAAATCTTTTTAGTGTAGATGTCAACAATCAGTGTTCGGTGAGTGCAGATCTTATGCCTTCCTCCCATTCTGTAAGACTATACATGCAAAATATGGAGTATCTGGCTATGACGTGTCAAACTAGAAGTGCCAGTGCCTCCTGAGTGAGACATTATGCAGAGTTTTTGTTTATTTGTTTCTTTTAATTTGGAGCGTTGTAGATTTTAGGAAGTTTTCCCTCTCATTTTCTTAAACTTTCCATGTGAAGCTGGTGTCATCTAACAGATGAAAGTCTGTCATATTTCCAGGTATTTGGGACAGATTCATTAAAAATGTAAAATAAATAGGTAATAGTGGAAATTCAAAATGTACCAGCTGAGCAGTTAAGTGCTACAAATAAGTGATAATGCAAGAAGGAGAAGAAGATGATGAAGAAGAAAAAGACTATTAATGGAGAAGTATGTTAATACTTCAGAGGGAGAAAAGAAGCCAAATTGGTGAGTGAATTAATATAGCTAGAGGTTAGCGAAAATCAAATGGGCTACAACAGACATTAGTGGTAAAACAGCAGGGCAAGATTTGCTAAGTTAATAAATAAGAAAAGAATTAAATTAATAAAGATTTTAGATAGCTTATCTACTGTCCTGTTTTTTTGGAAGGGTGTTTTACTTTTTTTCCCTTTTAAAACTTATCAGTAAGAGAGAAAACAGCCAAGAATAGGTTTAGCAATTAAAAAGTAATGAAGATCTTTTAAAGATTTCTATTGAAAAAGAGACAAAAAAGGAGTGGTTGGGTAATTGAAACACACATGAATAAGTAAGTCAGCTGAAGACTTGATTCAATTAGATCTAACATGGGCCCACTTTTAAACAAATGAATGTTTTCATAGATAGCAATAATGTGGTTACTGAGCCACTAAGCAGATATATACTTGTCTTTCTGAATCAGGATTTTTACAAGTTCTGAACAGTGTTTTCTGTTATTATCTTCTGTAAGATTATTTATTTTCTATCTCTTCATTTTCATATGGAGCTATTGGACATCCAAGATGTGCAAAATCTAGTGATCCAATAGGGAAGGTCCCTTTATGGATGGCAAACTCTTATGTTTAGGTCACTCTACCCATGAGAGGTCTATTTTAAGGCTTTGTTTCTTTTTGTTTCTTGGACTATTTAAATATCTTAGAGTGTCATGGATTAAAAAAGCTCAGTGATGGAGTCCTACCTGCCATCCTCCTTGACGATGCCCTTATTTCATAGAGTTGTTAAGGTTGGAAGGGACCTTTAACCCCTTCCTGCATGCACAGGGTCACCTAAAACATATTACACACGATTGTGTCCAGGCTGGTTTTGAAGATCTGCAGAGAAGGAGACTCCACAACCTCTCTTTGTAGCCTGTTCCAGTGCTCTGTCACCCTCACTTCCTGTGGAACTTAAGGGTATATAAAATCTTCTGTTTAGATAGTATTGTAGTTTTAGAATTAGTGAGAAATATGTGGGTAAATATTTTAACAGTTATTCTTTGCCATGAGATGGGAGGAGGTACCAAAAATATCTCTTTAAGTATTTCTTGCAACTCTAGAAATAAAGATTTAAAAAAGCACAAAGAACACAGAAAGAAAGGTTTATATTTACCAGTTGTCCTAAAACCACTTGGAATATGCCTTAGAATCTGACATGGTATCTCGGTAAATTAATACCATAGAATCATAGAATTCTTAAAGCTGGAAGGGATCTTTAGAGATCATCTCTAGTCCAATCCGCCTGCACACACAGGGTCACTTAAAACATATTACGCAGGATAGCGTCCAAGTGGATTTTGAAGATCTCCAGAGAAGGAGACTCCACAACGTCCCTTGGCAACGTATTAACAGTGCTCTGTCACCCTCACTGTTAAGAATTTTTCCTTAAGTTCCTGTGGAACTTTTGGTGTTTCGGTTTGTGGCTGTTTCCGTCAGTCCTGGCTGGCCACCACTGAAAAATGCCAGCACCCTCCTCCTCATTCCCTCCCTTGAGGTATTTATAAACACTGATTAGGTTCCCCCTCAGCCTTCTCTTCTTCAGGCTGAACAGGCCCAGCTCTCTCAGCCTTTGTTCATAGGGCAGATGTTCCAAGCCCCTGATCATCTTTGTAGCCCTGCGCTGGACTCTCTCCAGCAGCTCCACATCCCTCTTGTGCTGGGGAGCCCAGAACTGGACACAGTACTCCAAGCGTGACCTCATCAGGGCCACATAGCGGTGGATGTTCACCTCTCCTTGACCTGCTGGAGACACTCTTTTTAATGCACCCCAGGATGCCATTGGTCTACTTGGCCATCAGGGCACACTGCTGCCTCATGGTCGTCTTGTCATCCACAATGACACCCAAGTCCTTCTCTGGCGAGCTGGTCTCCAGAAGGTCCCTCCCCAGCCTGTACTGGTGTCTGAGTTATTCCTGCCTAGGTGCAGGACCTTACACTTTACCTTGTGGAACTTCCTAAAATTTCTCACCACCCAGTTGTCCAGTATGTGCAGTCCTCCCAGTTTGATATCATCAGCAAATTTGCTGAGAGGGAATTCTGTCTCTTCATCATCTGTGATTTAAGCTCTAAGCAAACCTGATTTTTGTACTGACTGGTTTTGTTTTGAGCCTGTAGAGTTTTTACAGTCATTTACAATCTAGGTCAGAGGCAGAATATATATTCTGCTATAACATCCGGCAGGCTAGTATTTACTATACATGAGACTGAGAGATGCCAAGAATGTGTACATTTTATTTACTTTTTGGGTAAAGGTCCTAAACATTGAAATATTTTGTAGAAAATAAGGCTGACACTGCAACACGGAGTTCAGTGGAGTTAGTCAAGCTTATATCACATCTGAAAAATCAATATTAAGAGGTTTAAATGCTCCAAAGATTGTGACATTTTTTACATTTTGAAGATTCTCAGGCAAAGATGGGTGTACCTTCGTCAATTAAGAGCATAAAGAGCCACAAAGAACACAGCTTTTCCAAAGTGCTATTAAATATCAAACTTTGCAACACATCACAGTTTAAATCTGTTGTCAGGTCTTGAAGAATTGACTTATATATTTAGGAATTTATCCCTTCTCTCTAAAGCTCAAAAAACTGTTCTTATGCTACTGATGTTTGCCAACTATTTTGAGATCCTTGATTACAGCATTTTTGCATAGTATCATAATGTACTAATTAAAATATAACTTTAATGTGACTCTTGGAGATAGATCCAAGTGCCATCTTTCATCTGTTATTATTAACTAAGCATGTCCAAAATATTTTTACTTCAGTTATTCTTATTCCTTAAGAGAAAAGATATTCTCACACTTTGAAGCTGGAATGGACAATCCTTTTTTTTTTTTTTTTTTTTAATAAATTGATCTTTTTATGTATATCAACTCTTTCAAGCACTAGCTCGAACACTGATTTTATGCTCTTTCTGTCATGCATCAACAAGAAGCTGTAAGATGATAGAATATATATAATTATGCTAAGTCTTAAAATAGTGAAAACAAACAAATAGGCTTTCAGATACTTAAACTCTTAAAGTATCATTTTTATCATCCTATTTTGATAGAATTGCTGGACTAGATAGAGATTTGTTTTCTTTCTTTCCTCACTCACATCCTCAGGAATTTCTTTTTATTTCTTTTTCATTTAGAGTTTTTTGTTTGTTTGTTTGTTTGTTTTTTGTATCTTGCAAGGAAATTGCTTGCTCCTACTAGAATCATTTTCCTTTCACATGGGGACCAGATATCTTCATAAGGGATTAATTCTTAAACCCTTATGGGCTAAATTTATGTAAATGTACTTTATTAGCCATACTTGCAAATCTGTCAAGAAGCCAATCCTTATGAGAGTTTTATGAAGCACTAGCCTATACCTTTTATTGCAGCAAAGGAATCATCAAGAAACTCCAAGTACTGGAGTATTTCTGTTTCCTTTAGGCCTTTTCCTCAGATAAGTGACAGTTAATCCCCATCTGACTTTGTCCCAAAGCACTGATTCTTTTGGAAGAGAACAGGAAAAGAGAGCAGATGCTCCAGAAGCTGTCTATGAAAATTTACTTAAGGCCTAAAATTGCCCTTAATTTCAATAGCTCCATTTTACATTGTTTTACTGAGACTACCATCTCAGAAAGATCTGAAACAATTTTGTTCCTCCTAAACTGTGCTAAATAGGCATAAGACTTTGGATGAGTTGCATTTTTAATGAATCTCTGAATTATAGGCCTTAAACTTTATCTGCAATCTTTATCTAAGAAAAATAAATGAAAGGGCCCACGTCAGTGTTATTGGTGGACTTTTGTGACAGTATATTTAAATGGTTCCTTTCTCTTTCTTTCCTGTATTGTTAGAATACTCTCTTTATTGTCATCACTGAGTAAATAAACTGTCATAATTTTTTTTTTTTTTTCTGCTAGGCAAAGAGAAATGGTCAGACCTTTGATAAAACAGTGAAAAAAAAAAAGAGCTTTATTAGGCAATTGTCTTGAAAATAAAAGGAGGGGAAGAGAACTGGACATATAATAATTATATCTTAAAATTTTAAATCTCTTTCTTATTTCTTTTGAAAAATGTATAGTTACAATGAGATCATTTCTGTGTTTTGACTATCTTTGCCTAGTTAGTATTTTAAGAAAAAGAGAATAGACTTTTTTTTTTTTCCTTTTTGTGTTAGGATCCCCAGTGCTGCGATTTATCACTTTCAAATAGAACAGTATAAAGAAGACAGAGCCAATTTAAGAATTTCGTAATTTAGAGATCTATAGTGGACCAATGAAGGTGAGTGAATGAAAGTGGAACAATGAAACTTGAGTTGCAAGACAGGAAATCCAAATTCTATATAAAATAATTTTTATCATAAAGGTAGCCAATCATTGAAACAGGTTGTCTAGGATCTGAGCAAACTTGCCTTGCCTTGTCTTCTCTGTCCTATATATTAAAGAAGCAATAAAGAAGCAACTAGATTATCCTCTCCAATGGAGTTCTTTACCTTTTAAGAATTCATACACTGTCAGTAAGGAAAACTAGCAAACAAAAGGTCCCAGACTTTGTTAATTAATACAAAGCAGTGAAATTGAACATGATATATTTATGCTTGAAAAAATGGCTTCACACTAGCAGTCTTGGCAAGAGACAAAAGCAGTATGGATGGTATGGATTATTTACTAAGCTGCCTCCATTGGTCCAGTAAGCTGAATGAAACAGTACTTCTGCTGTAGCTTCTTAGTTAATCTGAATCATTTTCCATGTCCAAAGATTGCATATAATCTTCTCTTCATTTAGATTTTTTCCCCCTAATTATATTATTATCAGCTACCCAGAAAATTTTTCTGTCCTCTAGTTTGTCATATTGGAAAAGAGAACAAAGGAACAAAGCATATGAAGCTGAAGACACGGAGCTGATTTCTGCATTTTTGAGAATCATCTGAAGAGTTTTCTCATAATTTATTGACTATCATAGCCAATTATCTGACACAAATCAAGCATATGTAGTATATACATTCTGGCTACCAAGATAACTCTGTGCCAGTGTCCTGCAAACTGTAAGACAAAACAAGAATTTTTGAGCCATTGCTCAGTAATGTTTAGAGACTATAGACTTGCAAATATATAACCAATGGTTAGATAGACCTAACATACAATAAAYCAAAAAAGCCCAGGTCTCTGTTTACATGAACCTTGCTGTACTGTAAACAGCACTGTATGTGGGAAATTAAAAGTCATCATCTAACTCTCTTGAATCATATTATCACTTCTTTGTATATTAATGAAACTTTCTCATCAGAGTTGCTTTTTAAATTATTTTTCTCACATAATTAGTGTAACTGCTCTTTTACCTAATAGAATGGATTATATCCTGAAAAAGTATGCTGAAAATTTCATTTAACTAAGCTGCAATGATTTAACTAAGCCATGATTTTTCTACCTCACTTTCATATTGGCTAACCTCAGAGTTCTTTATCTATATAACAGCATGAAATTAGAACAGCCAAATCATATCAGGCAAAAGGATATCCAGTAACAGAGGTGTAAGGAAGGGTAAAAGAAAAAGAACACGCACAAGGCTGAAGTTTAACAGCTTCAGAGCCTCTCTCAGCTGGAGATTCTGACATTGTATTTAATAGCCCTTGAAATATTGTTTTTCCAGGAACTTCTTTCACTTCCTCTTCAGCTTTTGTGAACATTAAGCTTCTGCATTTTCCCAAAGTAAGGAGTTCCAGAGCATGGCACTTTGTTGTTGTTGCTGGAAAGTTAGTGTAAGGAATAAAGTGTCTGACCTTCCCTAAGGTGTAGATATCAGTCCCCTCATACCCTCACTGCCCATGCTTAAATAGGGCTAAATCTTGATGAAATGTTTTCTGGATTTGAATCCTACCCTCTGGAGGTTTAGTTTAGTAGTTTAGTTTAGTAGTTCAGCAATACGAAATGCAATACAAATACAATACAAAAATGAATTAGGAGGGTGAAAAACAGGAAACTGAATTATTACAGTAGCAAATCACACCCCAGAATAACTTCTGTTTTGTTTTCTGTTTTGTTTTATTGCTGCTGTTATTAAGCAGAATCTTTAGATCTTTCTAATTAACTGGTAAAACGTAGTCTAAGATCCTGAAATTAATATCATACTGTATCTTGAGTTCCAGTTCAGATTACTTAATTGTCTGCATTGTATCTACTTCAGGCAGAGAGAATTTGTTAATCTTGGGGCCCAGAGGAGAGCTGGAAGAATATAATGTACATAGTGTTAAAGAAACGGTACCTACTAAAAAGTTTATATACAGCACAATTTGTGTAATTAAATAGATTTTTCAGTAATAATTAGATAATTTGGCCTATGATTGTAAACTTACCAATACCAATAACTCTTGGTTTTATTTCAATTCAACAATTAGGAGTTATATTAACATTAAGCTCTAGGCTTGCATATATGTTTGTTTCCACCCATACTAAGACTTGAGGCATAACATTTACTGCATCTAAAGAAAGAATATTCCTCCGGAGTGGCAAATAGCAGCTTCTCATCTCTAGCCCTGGCATGCAATTTTCATCAAAATATTCATGTGTACTGTATGTTTGCCTGAAGAAAAAAATATCCAATTCAAACAAAAAGGGATGATAGGTTATATCTATGCTAATGGTTTCTTATGTATTTAATCCTTAATATTAAATGGTTTAAACCCGCCATGTCCACACTGACAATAGAACACTTTCCTGAGTTTCTTCAGGCTTGTGTAAAAGTTTGAGCCAAAATATACACATAGCTATACAGATTCAAACTTTAGCTAAAACTACAGATTGGAAAAATGCAAGGCGTGGGAATGGTGTTTCATTTAGTGAGTAATTCAGTCCCTCTCCTCTGAGAATCTGAATAATTCCAGGAAGTGTCTCAGATCAATAGTGAATTTTTCAAAATACAGATATCTCTGGGCACCCAGTTGTTATCACTAATTTTATAAAATAGACGTCCTTTTTAAGGTGAGACTACCATTGGATATAAAATAGGAGACATCCAGAGAGCATAGAAAATACAGCTTTCTCTTCTCTCACATAAATGACCTAAGAGTTATCCTAATCTAGAAACTGTACTTGGATCAGACTTGTAATCCAGTGTTCTTCCTGTGGTAGTGGACTATGTTGCATATGCATATATCATAGCAGCTCACACTATGGGAAAAATATGTGAAATAGGAAAAGTATAGTATCATCATTTATATGGTACATTCTTCACAGAATCACAGAATCACAGAATCACAGAATATTTAAGGTTGGATGAGACCTCCAGAGATCATCTAGTCCAACCTTCCTGCTCACAAGCTCACAAGCTTCCAACCTTCCAACCTTCCAAGCAGGCACACCTAGAGCACGTGGCACTGGGTGGCATCCAGGCGGGTTTTGAAGACCTCCAGAGAAGGAGACTCCACAACCCCCCTGGGCAGCCTGTTCCACTGCTCTGTCACCATAACAGTAAAGAAGTTCCTCCTCACCTGGAGACGGAACTTCCTGTGCTCCAGCTTATGGCCATTACCCCTCGTCCTATCGCTGGCCACCAGTGAAAACAGCCTGTCCCCTTCCTCCCTGCATTCTCCCTTCATGAACTTATACACATTAATCATATCCCCTCTCAGCCTTCTCTTCTCAGAGAAAACAGGCCCAGCTCACTCAGCCTCTCCTCGTACGAGAGATGTTCCATTCCCTTAATCATCCTAGTTGCTCTTCTCTGGACCCTCTTGAGAAGCTCCACGTCCCTCTTATACTGGGGAGCCCAGAACTGCACACAGTACTCCAGGTGCGGCCTCACCAGAGCTGAGGAGAGGGGCAGAATCCCCTCCCTTGACCTGCTGGCAACACTCCTCCTGATGCAGGCCAGGATCCCATTGGCCTTCTTGGCCACGAGGGCACACTGCTCACTCATGGTTTAGTGTCAACCAGGACTCCCAGGTCCCTCTCCGTGGAGCTGCTTTCCAGCAGGTCGAGCCCTAATCTGTACTGATGCCTGGGGTTATTCCTCCCCAGGTGCAGGACCCTGCACTTGTCCTCATTGAACCTCGTGAGGTTTCTCTCTGCCCAACTCACCAGCCTGTCCACGTCCCTCTGGATGACAGCACAGCCCTCCGGAGTGGCGGCCACTCCACCCAGCTTGGTGTCATCTGCAAACTTGCTCAGGGTGCACTCCGTGCCCTCGTCCARGTCATYGRTRAAYMRVYTGAACAGCACYGGGCCCAGTACTGACCCCTGGGGGACACCACTGGCCACAGGCCTCCAACTGGACTCGGCCCCATTTATCACCACCCTCTGAGCTCTGCCATCCAGCCAGCCCTCGATCCACCGCACCGTGCACTTGTCTAGTCCACTCTCCCGGAGCTTCTGTATGAGGATATTATGGGAGATAGTGTCAAAAGCCTTGCATAAGTCAAGGTAGACAACATCCACGGCTCTCCCCCTCGTCCAGCCAGCCTGTCATCCCATCATAGAAGGCTATGAGGTTCATCAGACATGACTTCCCCTCTGTGAATCTATGCTGACTGCTCTTCAGCACCTTCTTCTCCTCCAGATGCCTGGAGATTCTCTCTAGGATGAACTGCTCCATCACCTTTCCAGGGACAGAGGTGAGGCTGACCGGCCTGTAATTGCCCGGCTCCTCCCTCTTGCCCTTTTTGCAGACTGGAGTGACGTTGGCTCTCTTCCAGTCCTCGGGCACCTCCTGTGCTCTCCAGGACCTCTCAAAGATGATGGAGAGAGGCTGAGCAATAACCTTGGCCAATTCTCTCAGCACTCTTGGGTGCATCCCATCTGGGCCATAGATTTTTGAGTGGCCAGTTTGCCTAAGCGATTCCTAACCCAATCCTTCTCAACCCACGGATGGTCTTCCTCTAGCCTATTTACATCTCTTCCATTTGAGCCCTGCAGTTCATGGGGGGGTCGCCTTAGCAGTAAAGACAGAGGCAAAGAAGGCATTTAGTAACTCTGCCTTCTCGGATTCTTTGAGTATTTACCAGTAGTAATTGAGAAGCTTCATGACCCTTACATTGCAGGGATGATTGCATGATTCCTTTTATTTGGTCTTTATTTGGTCTCAGTTTGTCCTTAAGTGTTTGTTTCCCTCTCTGTATAAGAGGCTGGCTTCAAAATAAAAGAATGAAGCTCTTTCAGCTAGGATACCTTCTGTGAGCAGCCAGTATTATGCACAACAGCAATCTAGTTATTCCACTTTTTGAAGATGCATTTATCCTATCATTATTTTGCTGAAGAACAAATTCTTGGACAATCTTGAGAGACAGGTCTATACTGTCAGTGCTGAAGAGAAACATTAACTGTGAAACATGGAGTAAAGCTCAAGTTCAGATACATAGTTCACTGACAACTTATTTGAAAAAAGGTATTCTGATTCAGCTGAAGTCTTTTTAAGGATAACTAGTCTAAAGTGGGTTCCTCATTAAAATTCTCTGTCTCAGTCTCTGAATGTTGTTAAAAATACTTGACTCTCTTCAGCAGCTACATAGGGGAAGTTACTGAAACAGGCTCAATAACAAGTAACAGGACAGATATTTAATGTTGGAAGGTCGAATTCCCACGGAATTATTTACTAAAAAAAAGAATATTTTTGGAAAATGATTTGACAGAGAAAAGATTGTTTCAGAAGACAATATTCTGATACCTTCTCTGAATCACTCTCTGATAAACTAGTCTTTCAGAAAAAAATATATATGTATGTATATGGAATATTTAGTGCATTTTTAACAGTTAGAAATATTTTACTGTTAATAATTCTGTTTTGCATTATAGATTTTAAAGAAATAAAAATGTTTTATTTTGAATATTTAATTATATATTTAAATTTCTTGATTAAAACATACAGAATAAAGAACAAGTATAGTATTTTAGAAAATGAAATAAGTGCAAAAATCATTGGAAAAAAAAAAAAGCATCCATGAAATGAAACAGTTTAAATAGAAAGAAATGTCTAGAAGACACAAAGAGAATAAAAAAAGAACGGTGTGGATGCAAATAATGAAAAGTAAGAATAAAACTCCAAAATGTGAGTCTTAAATAGCTGTGATAGAAGCAGATAAATTGGATTTATAGTTAAAAGTGAAATTCCACATACAATTACAAGAGATAGAAAAAGGGAACAGCAATAACAAAGCTAAGAGGAAGGGAATATCAATTTTGTCTGTTCAATAAATATTTATTTTACTTGATATTTTTATTATGACTTCTTGAGATACAGAAAACTTTCAATGGTTTAATTATTGGAAGTATTTTCCTGGTAGTCTCATAAAAATGTACATGGGCACCAGAGTTTTATTATCTATGCAGTTAAATTATGGGAATGATCTGTGATATATTTTTGGTACAAGCTATCTAGCACTATCCCAAAGAATTTATGACCATGTTTCAGAAGTTTCTCTAGGACCATTCCATAATAGATAGCTTGTAAATAACCATCCTGGTTCAGAAGCTGAAAATTTATTAGTATGGAAACATGCTAGAAAACAAACATGAGCACATTTGAAAAATAAATAAATGAATAAATAAATAAGTGGAAAAACTTTCAGATCTCTCTTTGGAATTTAGCTCTCAGCCAAGAGAACCTCAAAAAGAGGTTTTCTTAGAGAAGAAAATCTCAAAAAGCCAGACTAGTGTTTTGGCCCCAAAACACTGGTCTGGCTCAGGGCCCAGATCTCTTCCATGCAATGATTAATAAAGCATAAAGTTCAGTAGTGGATCTTCTCTTGCACAACTATGGGTGTTCTCTCCCTCAATTTGCACTTCTGATTGTGCTGTAATGACAAATCAAAACTATGATTTCTAAATGAAAACCTGTGCTTTCCTGTGTGTTTATAAGGAGAATAATCTTTTCACACAATTTTTACACATGGATTTTCTCATGCTTTTGATGCTTTCTGTTCAGATTTAGTACATGCTGATTCTTCAATATACTTTCATTCTGCAATATAGTACAAAAAAAAAAAGAAAAAAAAAAAAGAAAAAAAAAAAGAAAAAAATACCTTTATCTCTTTTTGCAAGGTTCCAAAGGACTCACAATATCTCTGAAATTCTGTACAATGACTCTTCCCTGTGGGAAACTTTGGTATCAGTCCTCCTCTTTCAACTACCCAACTGTTGTGTTATGATGGTGGCAGAAAAAGATTACATGTGTGTTAGAATACCTTGGGCAAGACCTTAAATTACCATCATGTATGTGCTTTAGCAAAGGTGACATCAAAACTACTTCACTTGCAGAATCAGTATACCTGTCAGTGTTTTGCTCCCCCACCTCAGTGGGCAAAGTCTCACTCTTTAGCTTAAGTTTAAGCTTTCAAGCTTAATCTTGAAAGACCCAAATAAATCTATTGTCTGCATTTTTTTTTAAATGAACAGAAATGTGTTTATGTTGCCTCTTAACAGCACTTCCCACCGATTGTATTTTCCTTTATGGGAGTTGGCTTTTTTGTTCATCACTACTTTGCTACTTCAGCCTATAAAAATATTTTTCACTACTTAATCTTGAAATATATTAATTCATACTGTGGTATTTGCTAATCTCCTAATACTAATCATCAATTGACATTGCTGAGCAGAAAAGTAACTACAAAGAGGTAGAAGACAAAAGGTTCTGAAGACTTGGCTTCACACAAACTGATCCCTAGAGAGCTTAGTCCTTTGAAATCTGAAGAATGGTAAATGAGGTTAGCAGCAGCAGTAGAAACATTTAATCTCTGATGACCTCCTGAAACTAAAGTGGCTCATGTTTACCCTACATAATTCACCCCATGACATATAGAGAAAATTTGGAAAGCTTTCCCTGGCATGCTAGCTTGTATGAAACTCCCTGCAAGCATCATGCTAAGTCACAGGGTGTGCCTGGGCATATAGAGCCCTAGCTACTCTAGTGGATGACTCTCATCATGTGCAGAACCTATTAACAGAGTTTATTCACATTTTTGTTGGCTTTCTGGACAAAAGAACACAAATTATTCATGAGGATACTGCTGCTGCATTACTCCAAACACTTTGTAGAGATAGCCATTAACTTTTTATGGTGTAAGAACTTTCATAGAGTGAGATTGACTTGAGCACAAATCTTCATATCAACATTTTTAAAAGATTTTAAAGTATTGTTAGTCATATGATAAATTAAAAGATCATTTCAAAGCCAAAGAAGCTGGAGACCAGATCTACATATAATAATCAGATGAATAATTTCTCATCAATAACTGATTAATAGTTGTCACTAGAATGGCATGAGGTCATTTGCTTCCAGTCAATTATTTCAAAATTACTAGCACTCTGAAATAATGAAAATCTTATTTTAAGATTCTTTAATAATAAAATCTTTAATACTCTGTGATTTTTGAAATAAAATGTAACTAGAAAATATGTTGTCTGTTAGAGTATCAGCATATTATACAACATTTTACTGTAGGCGTTTTTGTGTTTTTAGGGTTTAATATGTTAGAGAGCTTAGCGAAAGTAGATGATATAGTATAGTATAGGGCATAGAGCTTAGGGCATGGCGCTCGGAAGATCTCGCGATGTCACGGGAGTTAGGAGCATAATTAATTTATGCAGTTTACTGATAACCCCATGCCATACAAGGCGAAAAGTAGAAATTAGTCTCCCGATTGGGCAGTAGGTGAGTTTCTGCATTCAGCTGGAGTATATAGGCAGACTAAACTGCGCAATAATCGCCATTTTGCCGCATCCCCCATAGTGATAACTGTGCTCCAGGGCCCTGGGGTGAGGACAACCCCAGGTCAGTCCAGCTAGCAAACAAGGCTTGCCGACCCCCGTCGGCAACATTTTACAAAATGTTTTTTGTTAATTTTTTTTTTTTTGTATTTTTTTTCCACAAAAAAAGAAAAAAGAATAAATTCAGATCATAGCAACATCAAAACCTATATAAAATCTTTAATTTTGAGAACAACAAATTGGAACATTGAAAGAAATAACAGCATTACAATTTGAAATCTGAAATATTTTAAATACTCTTAGATTCAAAACAAATTACTGAATTCCTATTAGAGTTAGTGATTCTGTCCTTTAAGCCTTTGAGAATCCAGCCGTGCTTTGCAAAGCTTTGTCACCTGCCTTGGTGATGAGTGTAGTCAAAATCATCCTGGAGTTTGTAAAGTAGATTACATGACAAAATCCTCTTGAAACCCTTGAAACAGTTTTATACATACGCAGGAAAGTTTAAAAAATTAAAGATTCTTTATGTCTTTATTCTCTCATCTTTATTTAACTTCAGTATTCATATATTGATTTTTTTTTTTCTCATGGGTTAAGTTTATTATTAGAGAAACACGTGAGAAACACGGTGATAGGTGTTTCTTCGTGATCCAACATATAGATATCCACTGTATGGGCTTATATTGTGTGTCAATGCAAAGTATGAATCTATTTTGTCAGTTATGGAAAAAGAAAACTATGGACCATATATATAATCAATAGATTTTTTTTCTCCTTTAATTCACTTTATTTTGTATTGTTTTCAGTTTTCAGTTTACAGCTGACCCATCTTTTGACTTTATGACAGCTCATTTAAATGGTGGATACCTTCTGAACTGGAGTAGGCAGATACAATGAAGAAACAAATACCTGGAGTCTCATAGCAGCAGCTGAATAAAACTTTGCTGTGAAATGGTGCACAGGATACAAGAGAAAGCTCTAACATGATTATCAGACTGAATAAGGCCAGCTAAAAACCAGTAGCTGAGTAAATGACGTGTTAGGATAATAGGGTGCTGACAGGATGGATGCCCTCCAGCTGAATCTCTCTTCTATTCCTGGAAGATTTTGTAATGGAGAATTAAGCATTGTCTACCTCAGGCTTACTCAGTCAAAATGTATTTCTGCAGATGAAGCTGCTGATATGACAAGTAAAGGCACAGGGATAAGTCCTATAAAGCCTTTGTGCTTGCAGGCATGAGTCCCTGCTCAGCGCTGTGTCCTCAAGACAACAGCAAATAGAAAGGACTATGCAGGCATAGAACAATAGTTGATAGAAAAACAAGTCAAGCATTATATTGTAGGGTCTGATGTTACTATTGAGAAATGTGTCCCTTAGGGGTCTGCAAGGAAAAACACCAATATGCAAATCTGCTAAGTCTTTTGAAAGCATATTGCATTGCTGAAGTATTCTCAAAAAGAGGCAGCTGTTAGATTCATAGTCATAAAAGAGCTCACTCACTGGTAACAAGACTAATAATAAACGGAAGACAAGTAAATGGTAAATCAGGAAAAGCAATCAGTGAGGATGACACTTAGTTACATGTCTTTTAAAGTTTCCTGGATGCTGTGCATATAGACAAACCAAGAATTGCTCTCTCTGGGCAAAACATATTATAAAATTTCAATTTAAGTGAACACAAGCTTATAAACATTCTGCTACTGCATGCAGGTAGGATTCAGTGATTCAGCTAATCTTATAATAACTGGTATTTTTCTATACGCCTGTCAACAAGCTAAAAATTGATAAGGACTTAATAACAAAAAAAGAGAGTGAAAGAAAATTAATATATATATATATATAATCTTACACATTTTCATTATGCATTAAAAGTAATATTAAAATTTTTAAGCAAGAAATTCCACTAGTATGGTGAATGGGTTTGTGTCTAAGCTTTAATCAAGAGATTGTAAGTTTCCAAACAGGATAATTGATAGGATGGCATGGGGAAGAGAGGGAGAGAAAGAAAATAAAAATCTTGGAGCAATCAATAGGAATACTCACCAGGTTTATTTATTAAGAATGACCATTTCTGACAATGTCTCATAAGGATATACATGGCAAAGACAGAGCCTCTTCAAATTCTGGATTTTTTCCAAGTTCATGATACTTTTGAATACTAAATTTAAATTACTCAACATTATTCACTACTATCTTATAAATAGGCAGTAATTTCATTTTATCTTCTGTTTGGAATCAATCAGATCTTCAAAAGTCAGCATCTTGCTGTAAGCTTCTTTGAGATTCTGGATAGTCAGGGATATGAAGGATATTCACAGGGATATCCACACAGGGATGTGGAGCTGCTGGAGAGAGTCTAGTGCAGGGTGATGAGGATGATTGAGGGCCTGGAACATCTATCCTATGAGGAAAGGCTGAGAGAGCTGGGTCTGTTCAACCTGGAGAAGAGAAGGCTGAGGGGGAATCTGATCAGTGTCTATAAATACCTCAAGGGAGGGAGTGAGGAGGATGGGRCCRKCCTCTTTTCAGTGGTGGCCACTGATAGAACTACAGGAAATGGCCACAAACTGAAGCACCAAAAGTTCCACAGGAACTTAAGGTAGAAATTCTTAACAGTGAGGATGACAGAGCACTGTTAATACATTGCCAAGGGAGGTTGTGGAGTCTCCTTTTCTGGAGATCTTCAAAACCCTCTTGGACGCAATCTTGTGTAATATGTTTTAGGTGACATTGTGTGTACAGGGGGATTGGACTAGAGATGATCTCTAAAGATCCCTTCCAGCTTTAAGAATTCTATGATTCTATGGTATTAAGGTTCAAGTTACCGAGATACCATATCAGATTCTAAGGCATATTCCAAGTGGTTTTGGGACAACTGGTAAATATAAACCTTTCTTTTCTGTGTTCTTTGTGCTTTTATAAATTTTTGTTTCTAGAGTTACAAGAAATATTTAAAGAGATATTTTTGGTACCTCCTCCTATCTCATGGCAAAGAATAACTGTTAAAATGTTTACCGACATATGACCTCCAAAGGTCATCTAGTCCAACCTCCCCTGCACACGCCGGGTCACCTAGAGCACGTGGCACAGGGCTGCATCCAAGCAGGTTTTAAAGATCTCCAGAGAAGGAGACTCCACAACGTCTCTGGACAGCCTATTGCGGTGCTCTGTCACCCTCACTGTTAAAAAAATTTTCCTTAAGTTCCTGTGGAACTTTTGGTGCTTCAGTTTGTGGCCATTTCCTTTAGCTTGTGGTCATAAAATCAGTTGAGTGTAGAGAATTATTTGTCTAACTAAAGTAGAAGGCTGACAGGTTTAGTTGAAACTCCTTAAGTCCCTTCAACTCTACTGACTGGAGCTCCATTGTAATGGGAACTTAGGCTACAAGTTTCTATGTAGGTAGTGACAAGAGGCAGCTATATTTGAGTTTCAGAAACTATGAGCTAAATTTCTCTCAAATGGTCCTAAATGGGAGGCAAATACCCTCATTGTAACTAAATAATAGCCTTGGATGATGAATGCTTTTTTGAAACCTGTTCATAGCTGCATCTGTAAAATATATTTTCAGTATCTTCTGTATTTATTTTGCTTGTGAATGTGTAAATGCCTACTGTAATCTAATTTTTATCTGCAAAGAAAGAAAGCAAGCTTATAGAAATCTCATATTATCAGAGGAAAACATGCATAATGTTTTCCTCTCTCTTAAGCTTTCTCTAAGGATACAAAAGCAATAAATAAAATTTAATTTAGTAAATGCACCAGTTAATTTAACTTCGCATAAGACAAATCTTAGAAAAGCCTTTCAAAAGATACAAAGATAGATTTAAACTTATGCACCCCATAAAAAGTAATTGAAATATGCTTGCAATAGGCAGAGTTGTAAACAGAAATATCAGTACCATATTTGAGAAGTTCCTTAAGGAATTTAAAGAAATGCTTAAATCGTACACTTTGCATTATGTTACAAATTGTGGCATGAGGTATTTTGATTTCTAGTAAAGTAGGAACTATGTCTATGCTACATGAGCTTTTCTTTCAGAAAAAAATTATATGATATAGGCATTTAATACTCCCCAAAACTCACTTTTTATCCCATTGAGGTAATTTGGCACCAGTAAAATGTAGTAGTAGGCTGTTAGGTGATCTAATTATATTAGTCACTACTGTTTTGGAGGTTATACACCTATAGCTGATGAATTGTGTTATATGATTGCAACCTGTTTACTTCATTATACGAATTCATTATATCAGTCATATTTGCATTATTATAAGGGAAAAAATCCACTATATGATTCCACTGAAATCCATTCTGTTAAATCAAGTTATGTTTTTTAACCTTTTAACTTGTATTTTTGAGAGAAAATTCTTTAATATACAATCAGTTCCTCTTTACTAGGTTGTCAACACTATTGATTCCTAATCTTTTGGAAATTATTTACTTGAAAGCAATTATGAAAATATCCTCTTGGAGTTTATTTTTCCCATAGCTTTAAACAAACCTCACATGTTATTTAAATGAGGTCTATGAGGCTGTTACTGTATCAAGTTATTGGGACATGGTATTCTTCATATTGCCTAACTATCATCTTTTTTTTTTTTTTCCCAGTCTCTTTTCCACATGAACCTTTTGCTAAAAAAAATTAATAATTTATACAATCTAATAGCAGCTTCTGTGCAGAATTGTCAAAACCTCAAACTATGCTGACTTCAAGATGTGTTAGGCTTGATACACTTGCCTTCCACGGCTGTATACAAAGCTCCTTCTAATGAGATGTGTCACAGATAAAAGTGGTGTTTCTGATTATAATCCACACTTGTATCCAACCATGTGAAATACTGAGTGTCTAGGACACATTTCTGAGCATGCTTTATTTCACACCTTCCCTTCAGTAATAAATCTTAACCTTTGCAATTTGATACTCAAAAGGGAGTTATCTGCTTATGTGTAATTTCACACAACTCTGCTTACTGTAACTGAAGGATTCAACGAAAATATCACCGTTATAATTCAGAGTTATATGGAACAGTTTTGGAAAAATTTGATTTGTAAAACAAGGAAAGGTTTCACTACTTGGTGTATATACTTGTAAATTTTTGTCTCCTTGCTTTCTCCCTGAGAAAAATTATATGAGATCACCAGTAGTCCATAATAAGGATGGAAAGACAAACAAACAACAAGCAAAAAATTAGGAGCAATGAAATTTCCATTACACATCTTTATTTTTGACTCAAATTTAGTTTGCATTTACTATAACACTTTTGACTGTTCGAGGCTTTTGGGGTGTTTTTAGAACAAATTTACCAAATTAAAAGAAGTTCTTCACCTTAAAATCAGGAACAATGGCAAATATGAACCTTTGATGTTGCATGAAGGTATCTCTCTCTATTGCAAATCAAAGTATTATCAGTGATCTAGGCTTAATTCCAAAAGTACAAAAAGAAAGGAAAGATAAGATGATGATGATGATGATGATGATTATGATGATAATCTTTTACAAATTTTAAGAAGCTCCCAATTGATAAATTCACACTTAAGAGTTCATCAGTTCTTTGAGAGAAACAGAAACACACTCCCGTGCAGTAAGAATTTAGTAATTTCTCCTATTAAAAAACAGTCCTATCAGTTTTATAAGTCAAAGCTAAAGTGTGTTGAGCATCTATTCATACAGACTTCTTGATTGCAGCAGAATCTCGTTGATAATGCTTCCAATATATCTCAGAAGGGTTAATGGATAAAATAATGAACTAGAGGCAGAGACATGAAGAGAAAGGAAAGGAAAAGAAGAAAAATAATGACAAAGAAAATTATTTTACACTGTTGATGGAGTTGGATGTTTAACAGTTCTGATTCCATGTATGAAAAACCCACTGACAATAATTAGTTTTATAACTGTTGTGTCTTTCATGATCTGTTTTTATGAAATTAGTTGTTTACAACTCATTCAAAAACTTTATTCTTGTAAGTACTCAGCAGTTTTCATAAAGTAAGAATTGTTTCAAACTTTCATATTAAATTGAAGAGTTTTGGGGGAGTTTTTTATGCATATATACTTTCTTCCTTATAGCTGTTACTTAAGTCAACAATCCATTACTCAATTAAGGATATAAAAAAAAGAAGCTGCATGAGATTTCTTTAACAGTAAAGGAGAAGAACTTCTCCTGGGAAATGTAATTAAACTTCAAGCTGTCATATATAAGGAAGATTGCAGCCAAATCACTTGTGGAGATGTACAAAATGTGACAGGTAGTGATTTATTTTCATTACCAGGATTCACCTCACACATAATGCTATATTCTTGCCCTCTTTCCTTCATTTTTGCATAGGAAGTTATCTTTGAATTTATTATGCATTTTATTTTGAATAGAAAGCATCATCTGTAATTAGATAACATTAGAGAATGCATTACTGGACAGTTTATCTTTTGAAAACAGGAATGCCAATGAGATTATTGTCACCATGGCTTTTCCTTGGAAGTYCTGCAGAGAGAAAGTTAGCGGTGCCATAAGGAAAGGCCACAGTGCAAGACTGCTTATTTATGGAGCAGACCAGAATAAGGATACTTGGACAGTAAAACTGTCAAAGTCTTCTTTGCAGAACAGAAGTAGTAAATGCTAGTGATGGCAGCAATCTATGACAGCATCCTAGAAATCTCAGCTTTGTTTGGTTTAAGATGTGTAACTTGTTAAATATTCCCCTAGTAGATCATGAATAGAAACATGAATTTTATATAGTGGCTTTTGTAGTGGCTTCTTCTGGTGTCATCATCATAGCATTGCTGCTATGTTCTCCTCTTTCATTTTTGGTGTCTAAAACCCATTTTGAATTTCTGCCTGTACCTCAAACTTTTTTTTTTTTTTTTTTTTTTTTTTTTTTTGTTAAAATAGTTGATTTTTCCACTTTTGGTTACAAATACCTTTATAAACAAAGCATTTTTAAAGAATTCACCTTCTTCCCTAAAAACTCAGAATTCACCTTTTTCCCTAAAAACTCAAATAATCTGGTAATGTAAATTAAAAATCCATTTCTATTTGTCAGTAATGTATGGGAGTTAGGATGAACGGCAGGTACATGCATTAATTTAGAATTCTGTCCATATGTCTGTTTTTTGATTATATGTCTAATGAAGAACAGCGAAGACACATATGAGAATAATATGACCTTTTTTAAAGGTTCTTTAAACATCCTACCCTGAAAATATGAAAGCTGTAACCACTTTCAGAAATCCCTTTATCTGATGGCAATCTGGCAGGAAGATTTTTTCAGCAAAGAATAATGCCTTGTGCAGACCTGAACTAACTCAAGATCATAAGACAGATTTTAAAAATTGTATGCTTAAGTGATTTTTCACTTTAATGGCAGAACTACAAAATGTAGAAAAAAAAAAAAATTGGGACCTTTTGTAAGGTATTTTCACTTTAGTTAAATATATGTTAACTGTAAAAAAAACTTTAAGAAAGATAATTTGTTTTCAACTCTTGCCAGAAAATATTTTTTCTCTTTATTTTTTTTTCTTATTCTTTTTTTTCTGTATTGTAAAGAATTTGAGCTAATATATTTACGGTGTTTTTAGCACTTTCAGAATCCTCAAATACAGGACTTCTTATGGTCAGTGTAGCCTGTGGAAGTAGATAAACAATCTTTTTTTTTTTTTTTTTTTTTTTTTTTTTTTTCAAACTGAAAAACAAAATGCCTACAGTGTAAAGATCTCATATTCAGGAAGTAGTATAAAAATAATACAAGAATTATGCATAATTCAGAATGATCTACTCAATGAATGATCAGGCTATCAAAAAGCTTCTGATTGCAGGAGAAAAATGTAGTTTTTGCCTAGTATTTTGGCAATGAGGTCAGTGCTAAGGCAATAAAGCTGAAATATAGGTTACTGTATTTTTACAGTGCTTTTAATAGGTGAGAGATGGTACTTTGAATCACATACAGTTCTTGAGATACTTTCTCTTTAGGTCTACCACAAATTTTAGAAAAATAATTATTAACAAAAATGAATTTGAATTTTCTCTGAAGTATCAGGAGCTGTGTGACCAACAATATTCTGAGAGAAAGAGAAGGGAAGGGAAGGGAAGGGAAGGGAGGGGAAGGGAAGGGAAGGGAAGGGAAGGCAAGGCAAGGCAAGGCAAGGCAAGGCAAGGCAAGGCAAGGCAAGGGAAGGGAAGGCAAGGGAAGAAGCACACAGGTAGACCGAAATATAAAGAATTGAAGGCAATTTTCACTTTCATTAATCTAAGATGGCATCTCCTAATACTGCTGTAGCTCTGCTGTTGGCTGATAAGAGGGTTGCTTTGACCTTATGAGCTAAAATACACAAGTCAAAATAGAGAAAGTATATTGATTTTTTTTTTTTTTT